>NC_041380.1:199522994-199530442 GCF_002162155.2 Triticum dicoccoides
TTAATATCGATGTTTCAATTCGGTGTACATTGTAAGATTTGAACTAAGGACCATGCATATGGGTAATTATTTTGAATTCGTGCCGTACTAGGTTTCGAAAAGTTGACATTGACTCGATTTGTTATGCTATTTTGTAGGTCATATGTTTGAATCCATCCAAAAGTTTTCTCACTCCCATGGTGTTCATCATATACATATGAATTTGTATTAAAAAAGAAGCGTGGATACAGTGAAATGCGAAATCCACATTAAAATTGGAGATCGCTATGTGACACACATTTTAATTCAAATAACTAATTATGTGACACACACTCCAATCCATGTTAGCGTGGATACCGTGGATATCATTTCGATTTTTTTTCAAATAACTCCTCATTAATTAATTTATAGTATCTCGTTTCGAATGACTAATTTTTGCAAGGAAAACATGGGCATGGTAATACATATAGATTCGTTTGAAATGAATTAAGATTCGTTTGCATTCTCAAATGTAGGCGCGCCAGGCAGACCAGGGTCGTGTCATGGTGGTCGCGTGTGTTGGACAGATGCTTAGCACCCTGCCATCCACCCCCCTCCCTCCCCCCCCCCAAAAGGACGACGACAAAATAAGTTTGCACTTCCACGTTTCTGATTGAAATATCTGGCGGCCCAATTCCAGCCCTGCAAAATCTCCCTTCTCCACCGTCCCCTTCCGCGCCCAGATTGCTCAAATCCCTAATTCGCCGCCAACCCAAGCAAAGTTCGAATCGCCCCTCGTCTCATCTCTTTCCCTACATCTGTGCCAGACGACGACGACAAAGATGGTGGTCACGCTTCACCACAGCACCGGAGCTACCTCATCTACGCCCTCGTCCACCGCACCGGGTGGTCCACCGACAACGTCGGCCATCGCAACCGACGTGCCTCAAAAACACCGACTTCCACCGCATCAGGTGCGCTTCACCGATGCCGTCTCCCAGCTCAACGGGCCTACTTCATCGAGCACATCGTTGCGCCACCGCCCGCCGAGGCAGCTGGGGCTTCACCTATGGTCTCGTCCACCGCATCATAGCGCTCCGCTGCCACTCAAGGTGTGCATCTGTGCGCGGCTAGCCAACTCCAGTGCATCACCCTCAATGGCTCTGAAGTGACCCACACTCGAGCTAGGCGAGCATGACCAAACGCCGGCCCGAACTAGGTATCCACACATCACTCCCTTGTGCACTGTTCCGACGATGTTTGGATATCCTTTCACTGCTCTCTTAGCTTCCACGCCTATCCAACTCTGACTTTAAATCTTATTTCTTCTGGAGATATCATCTGAAACAAGCAAATCCATTTTTTTAGCGAAGCATGGCGGCGCTATGGGATCTGGTACACATCCTGCACACCCGTATAACCTTGTAAGTATCTCTCCTCTAGTACAACATCAAGGTCGATTCCTCTTATTTGATCAGCCATTCGCCGTGTCAAAAATGCAGAGGGGGATGCAAGGAGCACACGGCATGAACATCCAAGCAAGTGGTAACATGGACATGTACATGGAACGTCCCAAGCGCAAGCAAAGCTGCAGTGAGCCTATACAACGAGCTAGCGTAAGTCCCTGTATTTCATTTAATTTGTACTGGCATTCGTGTATGATTTGTGTGTAGTGGCAGATCCATGAATTCAAGTTACCAGGGGTGAACATTTAACTTAAAAAATACGAAGGCACTTGCACTCCGCAAATCAACATAACTTGAGAAATGTGAAGCTACATGTAGTTTGAAAACCAGCTACTGATCCAAAGTAGTTCAGATTATAAACACTAAATGATGCAAGCACCAAAAAACACAAAATGCAACATGGTGTACAAGGACTACATACATGGTCTGTACCTGCTTGAATTATTCGTTCTCTGGCTAAAAATATCGAAGTGTAATTGCACCTATAACCAGTGCACAAACTGCATATCAATATATCTATCCTGCACAAGTATACCAATAGTTACAAACAACAGATTAGAAAAGTATTTATGCTACATTGTCATGATACGGGGACTTTCTGGTAGATGGCCTCGATGTTTCCTCAAGCCATGAAAATGCACTATAATTTGCTTTTCATCAATGCCTCCAAATCTCTATGTCTCTCTCAACATAGCAGATTTTCATTAGACACTAAATCCTTCAATGGGAGCTTGCAAAATGCTTGCATTAGATGCCTCATTAGACACTATATGTTCATCACCAGGAGCATGTAAAATGTTTGCATCAAATCCTTCATTAGCAATCTATTTATTAGACACTTCAGGCTCAAGAACGACATGAGCTTGGATGTTTGCACCAGAAACTTGATTTGATTCATCAGATTCAGTCAGTTTAGTATTGATTGGGGGAGTTATAAAATAAGTAGAAATTGGTTTCATTTTCTCATAGATTCCCAACATACAAGTAGTTTTACAACACCGTCAGGTTTAACTATTGGCCAGAAATTGAAGAGTTGAATTAGATATAATCAGGGATGTGATGTCCCTGCTCGTTGCGCATGCTACTCTTGCAAGTTGCGACTGTCCGTTTGCGCAGGCTCGATGCCATGCCCGTGTTGCTGCCGCTGCCTCCCACGTAGGCTACACCCAGGGTTTGATCTTCATCTTCTTGTCCTTCAGTTCGCTTGAAGCACAGTGACCCCCTCCAACGCGGGTGCGAGGAAGTGTTGTGTCGGTCTATCCAGCGGCGGCTAGGTTAGGAGCGAACCAGACTGGAGGCTGGAGCGGATGAATTGGGATTTTTCTTGCTGTCGATCGATATGGGAGGCGCTCGTTTGGTCCGCGAGCCTGCTATAGGGCTTGACTTGCACTTATGTTATTGGTCTATCCAAATTCAAACATTTTTCTTCATTTTTTACATTACCTGCTCATGTGTTGGGACGATCAAAACTAGCATGCGCCAACCTGGATGACTCAAACTAGGTGCACACTTTCGTGCCACCCGAGGCGGCCGCCCATACCAGCCCCTATGCTGGCGTCGCCCATTTTTGCGTGTATTATAGGGGTAGTGAATAATATTCCAGTGGCGCTTTTGATTTACCCACAGAATGGTTGAACTGCTTGTTTCTATGAACTAAGTTCGCCAATAATGTGAAGCATGCCAGTCTTTTCATCCTATTGTAGATTGCTTAGATCTCGATATGCCAAAAGTAATCGGATGAAATATACTGTAAAAGCAAGTGTGATGTGTGTGGCTACAACTAGTCTGACTACACGCCCTCATATAACATATCAAGGATGCACCATCTTACCAGATTAACCATTCGACTTACCAATGCAGTGTGGGAAGAAAGAAGTATTGGGATTGTGTATCCAAGCAATTGATGCCATGGACTCCTTCATACAACCTAGTAAGCGAAAAAGAAGTTGCAGTGTGACTGTACTTAGCCACTTATTGCAAAATTGTTCAATTATGTTGCTTGGCTTAATTTAGTTTGCTACTGATTACATAATGCCACAACCTATTAATCCTATTATAGACTACGCCTATCTATGTGTTTGATACTTACTGTTAAGAATTACCTGTTTGCCTGAACTTAAATAGCTACTTGTTTGTTTAACTGCTTTGCTGCTGCAACAACGGGTTACAATGATGTTAATAACTACTTTTCAGCATCGAATTGAAACTCTTTAATTCCTCTTTTGTTTAACTGGTTTGCTGTTATAACTCCTAGTTGAGATGTTTTGCTAGCTTCAACTTTTCTGAATCCAATCGGAACTTTAATGGCAAAACAGGTTAGGCCAAGATCAAAGAGCTAGGTCCCAATGGACGTTGTATCATCCCACAGCAGTGGCACCGGCCCAATTGTGCATTATGAAGTGCCAACTGCTGATGCTCCAGAGGCTAAACTAGTGGTAGAAAGAGATTCTACTTCTGCACTTAGATATGAAGTTGACATGTTGAGGAAGCAAACAACACAATCAGTAGAAGTACTCAAGCCACCATTAAATATTTGGTGGATTTCAAAACGAAGCAAGCTGAGACTGACCACATTGTTAAGGTCCTGAAGGAAAAAAGGAAATTAAATTACCACTTGGTAAATCATAGGTCAAATTGTAACGCCCTAGATGCGGCTATATCTCCTACGTGTCGAAGCACGACTTAGAGGCATAACCGCATTGAAAGCAATGTCGCAAGTAAGGTAATCTTCACAACAACCCATGTAAATAAATAATAGGGGAAAAGGTACATAGTTGGCTTACACTCACCACGTCACACAAATACATGAATAACATTACAATCATCCAATACACTCATGGTCCGACTACGGTACGAAACTAAAAGATCAACCCCAACATTGCGACATGGTCCCCGATCGCCCCAACTGGGCACCACTATTGATCATCTGGGAAAGACACATAGTAACAGAGAGAGTCTTCGTCCAACTCCCACTTGAGCTCAAGCACATCATCTGGAACAGAATCATCGGTCCCTGCATCTGGTTTGGAAGGAATCTGTGAGTCACGGGGACTCAGCAATCTCGCACCCTCGCGATCAAGACTATTTAAGCTTAAAGGTAAGGCAAGGTAATATGTGGAGCTGCAGCAAGCGACTAGCATATATGGTGGCTAACCTGCTCACAAAAGAGAGCAAGAAGAGAAAGGCAAAGCACGAATGAAGAACTATGATCAAGAAGTGATCCTAGAACAACCTACGTCAAGCATTACTCCAACACCGTGTTCACTTCCCGGACTCCACCAAGAAGAGATCATCACGGTTACACACGTGATTGATTCATTTTAATTAAGTTAAGTTACATGTTATCTACAACCGGACATTAACAAATTCCCATCTGCCCATAACCGCGGGCACGGCTTTCAAAAGTTCAAATCCTTGCAGGGAATCCCAACTTAGCCCATCAGAAGCTCTCACGGTCAACGAAGGATATTCCTTCTCCTGAGACATTCCGATCAGACTCGGTATCCCGGTTCTACAAGACATCTTTGATAATGGTAAAACAAGTCCAGCAACACCGCCCGAATGTGCCGACAAATCCCGATAGGAGCTGCACATATCTCGTTCTCAGGGCACACTCATATGAGACATCCTACGAGTAAAACCAACCCTCAAGTTGCCCCGAGGTGGCCCCGCAGTCTATTCGGTCGGACCAACACTCAGAGGAGCACTGGCCTAGGGGGGTTTAAATAAAGATGACCCTCGAGCTCCGGAAACCCAAGGGAAAAAAGAGGCTAGGTGGAAAATGGTAAAACCAAGGTTGGGTATTGCTGGAGGAGTTTTATTCAAGGCGAACTGTCAAGGGGATCCCATTATCACCCAACCGCGTAAGGAACGCAAAACCCGGGAACACAACACCGATATGATGGAAACTAGGGCGGCAAGAGTGGAACAAAACACTAGGAAAAACGTCGAGCCTTCCACCCTTTACCAAGTATATAGGTGCATTAAGATAAACAAGATAATATGGTGATATCCCAACAATAAACAAAGTTCCAACAAGGAACGATCTCCAATCTTCACGTGCAACTAGCAACACTATAAGAGGGGCTGAGCAAAGCGGTAACATAGCCAATCAACGGTTTGCTAGGACATGGTGGGTTAGAGGTTTGACATGGCAATTTGGGAGGAATGATAAGCAAGTGGTAGGTATCGTAGCATAGGCATATCAAAAGAGCGAGCATCTAGCAAGCAAAGATAGAAGCGATTTCCAGGGTATGATCATCTTGCCTGCAAAGTTGTCAGAGTTGACTTGATCCTCGTAAGCAAACTCAACGGGCTCCTCGTTAGCGAACTCGTCTCCTGGCTCTACCCAAACAAGACAAACAAGCAAAAGGAACACAATCAACCACGTGCAAAGCTCAAACAACATGATGCGAACATGGTATGCTATGCAGGATTTGACAAGGAATGATTGAACCTGGCCTCAACTTGGAAATCCAAGAGTGCCACTGGAAAGGTGAGGTGATTTCGGTTGAAATCGATATAAAGATCACCAGAATCAGATGCACGGTTTGGAAATGGCAAGCAAAACAAATATGGCACCGGTCTGCGATAATCAGCAAGTAGCGATCTAAATGCATCAAGATAATTATGCTACAGCACTCAAAAATGACAAAAAAATACATGGCAGGGATCCATTCATGATGCTTGACAAAAGATGAACACTGAGGTACGGCCAATTCATCCATTAACTAGTTCAAACAAGCATGGCAAAAGTGCAAATGATAAACAGGTTTCAGACTTTGAAATTAACACAAGTCTGGAATTTAACATCAGGTAGCACATTTTGGAGCATGAAAACTATATGCTACATGAACTTAACATGGCAAAGCAAGGAATTACAGGAAGCTACTCAAAGCACTTAACAGAAGTCCCTTAGTGACCTTGAGCCAAAAGGGATCAGAAAATACAATTGCAAGCATGTGAACATGGCAAAACATAAACAGATTACACACTTAGTGAAAAACTGGAGCATGCAAATCAGGTAGCGAGTAGGCATGTTCACGAGCTCTATGCACTCACTACAGAGCATGGCATGACAATCTAAGCATACACCCATCAAGAATACACATAATAGAAGCTAGACATGGCAAGAACAACAAAATAGCATGCACGGATCAACAACAACATCCTCGGCAAAATCGCTAACAAGTCAACAATCTGCCAGTATTCACGAAATAGCAAAAGTAGAGCTCGATTGACTCAAGATAGGGTGCTCCATAAATGCAAACAAAGACATGGATGGATAGAGCACCACAATTTTAACAAATCATCCTTACTGATCATCCTCAAAAGAGGCACGGATCACTAGGAAACAACATGAACATATGGCATATTGACAAAAACAGGACAAGGACTTGGAGAAATTCTAAGTCCATGAAATCAGCATTACCGATTGCACTACCTTGCAAGCTTGTGCTAGTCACCACACATAACACAAAAATACATGGTAAGCACTTCTGTAAAGATGGCATGGCATATAACAAAACTCATGTAGAGCTCAGGAGCATATCATGCACACATTAATCATGGCAAAAATGACAAATAGCTATTTGATGAAACAAATCTGACAATTATATCACATAGCCCTCTTCCAACAGAATTTCGGGCATCAAGATGAGCTCAAATGAAAATGATGCAATGAGATGAAGTGATGCACTCTCTGAGGCGAACATTTTGATATGCTACACGCGCAAATCGGAGCTACAGGTGTGGAGTTACGATGCAATGAACAATGTAAAAAAATGCAGACTTAGGGGAAAAACGAGGTCAACCCCTAGGGTTTACTGTAGCACCGGATCTAGATCCCGCGGGCACGCAAACTGAGAATGGCCGGGGAGCTCGCCGGAGCACTCTGTTCACCGGAGTTGAAGCGGGGCCGGCTGGATCTCTCGCCGGAGAGGACATGGTCGGCCGGATCCGGAGCGGGGCGGCGCGCCGCGGCGAGGGGCCACGGACGGCGAGGTGAGGCGGCATGGATCCGCC
>NC_041380.1:199530970-199550815 GCF_002162155.2 Triticum dicoccoides
GAGCGGGGCGGCGCGGGCAGACCGGGCCTCGGGGGCTCTCCCCGGGCCGAGCGTGCCGGCGGCGGGGAAGAACCCGGCGGCGACACGTGGCGGCGTGTGGCTGGCTGGACGCGGCGGGCGGACGCGTCCGGTTGTGGCCGGACGTGTCCGACAGCAGCGGAGCTGATTTCTAGGGTTAGGGGAAGAGGACAACCGGGAATTTCGGGAGGGGATCTATATATAGGCATAGAGGGAGCTAGGAAGTTCCAAATGGAGTGCGGTTTTCGGCCACGCGATCGTGATCGAACGACCGAGATGATGGAGACATCTTACATGGGTTTTGGGCCACTTTGTAAGGGTGTTGGGCTGAAACACTCATGAAGCCTTCTCGGTCCCTTGGTTAACCGTTGGAGTATCAAACAAAGTCCAAATGGCACGAAACTTGACAGGCGGTCTACCGGTAGTAAACAAAGGCTGCATGACAAGTCTCTGTGCAATCCGGAAATGTTTAACCCCCACACACGAAAAGAGGTAGAAAGGACCACCGGAGGAGGTAGGAGCGCCGGAATGAAAAACAAACAACGAGGAAAATGCTTGGATGCATGAGACGAACACGTATGAAAATGCAATGCACATGATGACATGATATGAGATGCATGACAAAGGCAACAACACACGGAGACAAAAACCCGAACCCGAGGAAAATAAAATAACTTAGCGCCGGAAACGGCAAGAGTTGGGATACATATAAGGTAAATTACATCCGGGGTGTTACAACACTCCACCACTACGAAAGGATCTCGTCCCGAGATCTAGGACTGGAAAAATGCCGGGTACTCAGAATGGAGGTGATCCTCACGTTCCCAGGTAGCTTCACGGTCGGAATGGTGTGACCACTTGACTTTGAGGAATTTGATTGACTTATTGCGAGTCTTGCGTTCAGTCTCTTCAAGAATAGCCACGGGGTGCACACGATAAGAAAGGTCTTCTTGGAGATCAATGTCTTCAAAGATGACGGTGCGGTCAGGAGTCTTGAAGCACTTGCGGAGCTGAGAGACATCGAACACGTCGTGCACATTTGCAAAGTTGGGAGGAAGCTCGAGTTGATAGGCGAGATCGCCCCTCTTGTTAATGATCTTGAAAGGGACCACGTATCTAGGGGCAAGCATCCCTTTGATACCGAAGCGAGGCGTACCTTTCATTGGAGAGACGTGGAGGTAAACATGGTCTCCAATCTCGAAAGCCAAATCACGATGCTTACTATCATAGTAGCTCTTCTGGCGCGATTGCGCTGCTTTGAGGTTATCACGAGTGACTTTGCACATCTCCTCTGCCTCTGTGATCAAGTCATTTCCAAGAAGTTGACGTTCACCGGTCTCTGACCATTTAAGAGGAGTACGGCACTTCCTGCCATAGAGAATTTCAAATGGGGCCTTGCCCGAACTTGCTTGAAAACTTTTGTTGTAGGAGAATTCGGCATATGGAAGACAATCTTCCCACTTCATACCGAAAGAGATAACACAAGCCCTGAGCATATCTTCAAGAATCTGATTGACACGCTCGACTTGACCGCTAGTTTGAGGATGAAAAGCTGTGCTGAAGCGGATGTTGGTGCCCATGGCCTTCTAAAAAGAATCCCAAAACTTGGAGGTAAAGATGCTGCCATGGTCTGAAGAGATCAACTGTGGAATGCCGTGCAGAGAGACAATCCGAGAGGTATACAGCTCTGCCAATTGAGGTGCTGTGATAGACTCTTTGATAGGCAGAAAGTGAGCCACTTTAGTGAGTTTGTCGATGGCAACAAATATAGCATCATTGCCACGCTTGGACTTTGGAAACCCAGTCACGAAGCCCATCTCAATATGGTCAAACTTCCATTCTGGAATGGCAAGAGGTTGGAGGAGACCAGCTAGTCGTTGGTGTTCTGCCTTCACTCTTCTACAGACATCACATTCATTCACGAACTGAGCAATCTCGCGCTTCATTCGCATCCACCAATAAGCCTGCTTGAGGTCCTGGTACATCTTCGTACTCCCAGGGTGGATGGAGAGGAGTGAATTGTGAGCCTCATTCATAATAACTTTATGAAGGTCACCTTTAGGCACCACAATGCGATCCTCAAAGAAGAGAGTATCCTTGTCATCAAGGCGATAGCACTTGTACTTGGGTTGACTCTTAGCAATCCCAATCTTCACCTTCTTCACCATAGCATCAAGAAGTTGAGCCTCACGAATCTGATCTTCCAAAGTAGGAGAGACTTGAAGGTTGGCGAGGAACCCTTGAGGAACAACTTGTAGATTGATTTTGCGGAAAGCTTCACAAAGCTCGGGTTGGTAAGGCTTGAGAATCAGACTGTTGCAGTAAGCCTTCCTGCTCAATGCGTCAGCAATCACATTGGCCTTGCCTGGAGTATATTCGATGCTCAGATTATACTCTTGAATCATTTCGACCCAAAGAGTCTGCCTAAGGTTGAGATTAGGCTGAGTGAAGATGTACTTGAGACTCTTGTGGTCAGTGAAGATGTCCACTTTTCTTCCCAATAAGAGATGTCTCCAAGTCAAAAGAGCATGCACAACTGCCGCCAACTCGAGGTCATGAGTGGGGTAGTTCTTCTCGTTGGGCTTCAACTGGCGAGTGGTATAAGCCACAACTTTCTTCTCTTGCATCAACACTGCACCAAGACCTTGAAGAGAGGCATCGCAGAAGACCTCGAACGGTTTGGATTCATCAGGAGGAGTAAGAACTGGAGTAGTGACCAATTTCTCTTTCAAAGTGTTGAAAGCGATGTCACATTCCGTAGACCAAATGTACTTGACGTGCTTCTGGAGAAGGTTTGAAAGAGGCTTCACGATCTTTGAAAAGTTCTCAATGAACCTTTGACAGTAGCTTGCGAGACCAAGGAAGCTGCGGAGTTGCTTCAAGTTTTGAGGTGTTTCCCAATTCACAATTGCAGACACCTTCTCAGGATTCACCGCTATGCCCTTGGTAGAGATGATATGCCCAAGATATAGAACCTCATCGAGCCAAAACTCGCACTTTGAGAACTTGGCGTAGAACTGATGTTCCCTGAGTTTATCGAGCACCAAATACAAGTGCTTGGCATGATCTTCCTTGTTCTTCGAAAAGACCAGAATGTCATCGACGTAGACCAAGACAAAGTCATTTGTGTAGGCGTTGAAGATGAAGTTCATCATGCGAGAGAAAGTCGGCGGAGAGTTGACGAGGCCAAAAGACATGACAGTGTATTCATATGAACCATAGCTTGTTCTGAAAGCCGTCTTGGGAATATCTTGCTCACGGATTCGAATCTGGTGATAGCCCATATGGAGATCAAGCTTGGAGAATACTTGGGCACCTTTGAGTTGTTCGAACAGCTCATTGATGTTGGGAAGTGGGTACTTGTTCATGATAGTCTTCTTGTTCAATGGACGGTAGTCAACACAGAGTCGGTCTGTTCCATCCTTCTTCTTCACAAAAGGAACTCCACAACCCAACGGAGAAGAACTAGGTCAGATGAGACCCATACGCTCTTGAATATCAAGTTGCTTCTTCAGCTCCTTCAACTCTTCAGGTCCAAGCTTGTAAGGCCGTTTGCAAACAGGTTCCGAGCCAGGCTCAAGATCGATGACGAATTCAACTGGCCGGTGCGGAGGCATTCCTAGAAGCTCTTTTGGAAAGACGTCTTGATATTCGCAAACGACTGGAATTTGAGAGATGGCATCTAGTTCACCCTTCTCATTGAGAGAAAACAGACGGATTGTATCATCACCAGCGGCAAAGACAATTACATCCTCAGACAAATGAGTCAATTGAATCGGCCTGGCAGCACAATCAAGATGCTCCTTGTGCTTAGAAAGCCAATCCATTCCGAGAATAAGATAAATATCCGAGTTTCCAAGAACCACCGGAGAGGACAGAAACTTGTAGTCGCCCAACGTGATAGAGACATCGGGATCAACCAAACTAGAAGTCAAAAGCTTGCCGGGAGAAATGACTTGCATGACTTTGGGCATAACCTTGGTATCAACATTGTGCTTCGATGCAAATGAGAATGACAAGAAAGAATGCGATGCACCAGTGTCAAAAAGTACTTTTGCAGGAACATCGTTAACAGGAAGGTTACCCATGATGACATCTGACGAGTCCTCTGCCTGAGTTGCATTCAGCAAGTTGTCCTTGGCGTGCTTGGGGTTATGCTTGACCACAGCTGTACTTGCCGATCTCATCGGAGGAGGAGGAGGGAGACGTCTCTGATTGAAGCATTTGTTGGCATAGTGACCCTTCTGTTGGCACTTGTTGCACGTGACCTCTGAAAGCGGACGGTGATACAGAGCACTCGATCTTGGAGCTTGAGACGAAGTCTTGTTCTGAAAGCCAGGGTTGGGTGGGTGGGAAGATCCACTGCCACCTTTGCTCTTCTGCTGATAAGGCTGACGGAACGGAGGAGGAGGAAGCCAATACTTCTGCTGCTTAGCCACTTGAGTTGAGGAAGAAGGAGTAGCATCTCTGACTCGCATCTTGGAAGCATCGCACTTCAGTTGAGCAGTCTCTTGCTTCATTGCCATGTTGTAACTCATCGTACCTCCTAGGCTCAAAGAGGACAAGAGCTAGCTGGATTTCTTCTCTGAGACCACCCCTGAACTGGTATATCATGCTCTTCTCGTCAGGGACGTCCTGCTTAGCAAAACGGGCGAGCTTCTCAAACATCTTGTCGTACTCGTAGACAGACATAGAGCCTTGCTTCAGGTTGCGGAATTCCTCACGCTTGCTTTCAACCACGCTATGAGGAATATGTTGAGCTTTGAAGTCTTGATGGAATTCATCCCAGGTAATCACACGGCCTCCTCTGGAATCTTTGTACTGCTGAAACCATTCTGTAGCTTGATCTTTGAGTTGGAAGGAAGCGAACTTGACAAAGTCCTCAGGCATGACGTTACCGCACTAGAAATGCTTGCCTATGTCCACGAGCCAATCATCAGCGTCTGTTGCCTCAACACAATTGCTGAAGGTCTTTGGCTGGTTAGCAAGGAACTGGTTGAGTGTAGCAAAGTGATTCTGATTGTTGCCCTGGTTCCCTTGGTTGCGCTCTTGAAGAAGTTGCATGATCAGCTGCGTGTTTGCATTGGTAGCGGCCATTACAGCTTGTCATGCCTCCGGAGGTGGAGGTGGTGGTGGCGGATCAGGATTCGGAGTCGTGCTCATTGGAGGAGCCATCTTGAAGAGGTTGACATCCATTAGCACATTGATAGACAAATATTGAAGCTCAATCAAACGGGTTGAAATTGCAACATATAGTCTTCACATCCGAACAAGATGAACGAATGCATTCCAATTGAAATGGTCACATATCCATAAATTGAGAAGCCACTTAGAATTGAGGAAGAAGAAAAACAACAACAAGGTATGGAACAAGACCGAATACTCGGTAAGGATCACCCAATCTCAAACCAAATATCCGTGGAAGAAGAACTAGATCTACAAGAATTCCCACCTATGAAACTCCCGAACCTTTCCGGTTATGAAATCAGGTGTTGGGGATACAGGGGAAGCATAATATCTCACCCAAATCTAACAATTCCTACATCCAGCTGTATCCATCCTTCAACACATAACCGAGAAAAACTTCGGAAATTGTCTACCTCAACCTTCGAAAAGCATCCGTTATACATGTTATGGCAATACTCCTGAACTCCCGCCCCAGTACTGGGTGGCGTCGAGGTTATCTCACAAACAACTGCATAAAAGAGATTTTCGATGTCGGCGAACCTAAACTCAGGTATTCCAGAACTGCAACGATAAAATTGTGACGACAACACCTCGGAGCTCAACTCCCTGGGACACTGCCATAACCCCTAAATGATAGGAGGCACCAAGAACAATGTTCTCGTCACAAATCGATCGGAACGATTCCAAGATACCCGCGTAATCCTAAATTTTTTTTTGTGAAATTTGAGAAGAGAAGAGTCAAAACTCTACGTTAGGATGCCTTACCAGAGCGATGAGAGGACTGGGGAGTAAAAAGAATTCCTAAACTCTCCGATATATAATTCCTAAGTGACTCAGAACATTTTTCTAGACTCAACAACGCCAGCTATTCGATCAAGCAGGGGGCCCCTAAGGTCGGGGAAGGCTCTGATTACCAACTTGTAACGCCCTCGATGCGGCTATATCTCCTACGTGTCGAAGCACGACTTAGAGGCATAACCGCATTGAAAGCAATGTCGCAAGTAAGGTAATCTTCACAACAACCCATGTAAATAAATAACAGGGGAAAAGGTACATAGTTGGCTTACACTCGCCACATCACACAAATACATGAATAACATTACAATCATCCAATACACTCATGGTCCGACTACGGTACGAA
The DNA here is from genome assembly GCF_002162155.2 of Triticum dicoccoides. Lineage (NCBI taxonomy): Eukaryota > Viridiplantae > Streptophyta > Magnoliopsida > Poales > Poaceae > Triticum > Triticum dicoccoides. The sequence continues at coordinate 199,537,317 of NC_041380.1, forward strand.
AATAAAAGATCAATCCCAACATTGCGACATGGTCACCGATCGCCCCAACTGGGCAGCACTACTGATCATCTGGGAAAGACACATAGTAACGGCGAGAGTCTTCGTCGAACTCCCACTTGAGCTCAAGCGCATCATCTGGAACAAAATCATCGGTCCCTGCATCTGGTTTGGAAGGAATCTGTGAGTCACGGGGACTCAGCAATCTCGCAACCTCGCGATCAAGACTATTTAAGCTTAAAGGTAAGGCAAGGTAATATGTGGAGCTGCAGCAAGCGACTAGCATATATGGTGGCTAACCTGTTCGCAAAAGAGAGCGAGAAGAGAAAGGCAAAGCACGAACGAAGAACTATGATCAAGAAGTGATCCTAGAACAACCTACGTCAAGCATTACTCCAACACCGTGTTCACTTCTCGGACTCCACCGAGAAGAGACAATCACGGTTACACACGCGGTTGATTCATTTTAATTAAGTTAAGTTACATGTTATCTACAACCGGACATTAACAAATTCCCATCTGTCCATAACCGTGGGCATGGCTTTCGGAAGTTCAAATCCCTGCGGGGGATTCCCAACTTAGCCCATCAAAAGCTCTCACGGTCAACGAAGGATATTCCTTCTCCCGAGACATTCCGATCAGACTCGGTATCCGGGTTCTACAAGACATCTTCGACAATGGTAAAACAAGTCCAGCAACACCGCCCGAATGTGCCGACAAATCCCGATAGGAGTTGCACATATCTCGTTCTCAGGGCACACTCAGATGAGACATCCTACGAGTAAAACCAACCCTCAAGTTGCCCTGAGGTGGCCCCGCAGTCTACTCGGTCGGACCAACACTCAGAGGAGCACTGGCCCAGGGGGGTTTAAATAAAGATGACCCTCGGGCTACGGAAACCCAAGGGAAAAAAGAGGCTAGGTGGCAAATGGTAAAACCAAGGTTGGGTATTGCTGGAGGAGTTTTATTCAAGGCGAACTGTTAAGGGGTTCCCATTATCACCCAACCGCGTAAGGAACGCAAAATCTGGGAACATAACACCGATATGACGGAAACTAGGGCGGCAAGAGTGGAACAAAACACTAGGAAAAAGGCCGATCCTTCCACCCTTTACTAAGTATATAGGTGCATTAAGATAAACAAGATAATATGGTGATATCCCAACAGTAAACAAAGTTCCAACAAAGAACGATCTCCAATCTACACCTGCAACTAGCAACGCTATAAGAGGGGCTGAGCAAAGCTGTAACATAGCCAATCAACGGTTTGCTAGGACATGGTGGGTTAGAGGTTTGACATGGAAATTTGGGAGGCATGATAAGCAAGTGGTAGGTATTGTAGCATAGGCATAGCAAAAGAGCGAGCATCTAGCAAGCAAAGATAGAAGTGATTTCGAGGGTATGATCATCTTGCCTGCAAAGTTGTCAGAGTTGACTTGATCCTCGTAAGCAAACTCAACGGGCTCCTCGTTAGCGAAATCATCTCCCGGCTCTACCCAAACAAGACAAACAAGGAAAAGGAACACAATCAACCACGTGCAAATCTCAAACAACATGATGCGAACATGGCATGCTATGCGGGATGCGATATGTGATGCATATGCAAGATTTGACAAGGAATGATTGACCCTGGCCTCAACTTGGAAATCCAAGAGTGCCACTGGAAAGGTGAGTTGATTTCGGTTGAACTCTATATAAAGATCACCGGAATCGGATGCACGGTTTGGAAATGGCAAGCAAAATAAATATGGCACCGGTCTGCGATAATCAGCATGTAGCCATCTAAATGCATCAACATAATTATGCTACAGCACTCAAACATGACAACAATATACATGGCAGCGATCTATTCATGATGCTTGACAAAAGATGAACACTGAGCTACGGCCAGTTCATCCACTAACTGGTTCAAACAAGCATGGCAAACGTGCAAATGATAAACATGTTTCAGACTTAGTGAAATTAACACAAGTCTAGAATTTAACATCAGGTAGCACACTTTGGAGCATGAAAACTATATGCTACCGGAACTTAACATGGCAAAGCAAGGCATGACATGAAGCTACTCAAAGCACTTAACAAAAGTCCCTTAGTGACCTTGAGCCAAAAGGGATCAGAAAATACAATTGCAAGCATGTGAACATGGCAAAACATAAACAGATTACAGACTTAGTGAAAAACTAGAGCATGCAAATCAGCTAGCGAGTAGGCATGTTGTAAAATCCCGGATGTGACTTTCCCAATTTGTACTCCAACTCTTGCCGTTTTCGGCGTTAAGTTATTTTATCTTCTCGGGTTCGGGTTTTTTTGTCTCCGTGTGTTGTTATTGTTGTCATGCATCTCATATCATGTCATCATGTGCATTGCATTTGCATACGTGTTCGTCTCATGCATTCGAGCATTTTCCCCATTGTCCGTTTTGCATTCCATTCTCCTACAACAATAGTTTTCAAGCAAGTTCGGGCAAGGCCCCATTTGAAATTCTGTATGGCAGGAAGTGCCGTACCCCTCTCAACTGGTCTGAAACCGGTGAACGTCAGGTTTTAGGTAATGACTTAATCACAGAGGCAAAGGAAATGTGCAAAGTCATTCGAGATAACCTCAAAGCAGCAAAATCCCGCCAGAAGAGCTACTATGATAGCAAGCACCGTGATTTGGCTTTCGAGATTGGAGGTCATGTTTACCTCCGCGTCTCTCCTATGAAAGGTACTCGTCGCTTCGGTATCAATGGGAAGCTTGCCCCCAGATACGTGGGACCTTTCAAGATTGTCAGCAAGAGAGGCGACCTCGCCTATCAACTCGAGCTTCCTTCAAACTTTGCAAATGTTCATGACGTGTTCCATGTCTCTCAGCTCCGAAAGTGCTTCGAGACTCCTGACCGCATTGTCAACTTCGAGGACATTGATCTCCAAGAAGATCTCTATTATCGTGAGCACCCAGTTGCTATTCTTGAAGAGACTGAACACAAGACTATCAATAAGTCAATCAAATTCCTCAAAGTCAAGTGGTCACACCATTCCGACCGTGAAGCTACCTGGGAACGCGAGGATCACCTCCGTTCTGAGTACCCAGCGTTCTTTCAGTCCTAGATCTCGAGACAGATCCTTTCGTAGTGGTAGAGTGTTGTAACACCCCGGATGTGACTTTCCCAATTTGTACTCCAACTCTTGCCGTTTCCGGCGTTAAGTTATTTTATCTTCTTGGGTTCGGGTTTTTTTGTCTCCGTGTGTTGTTGTTGTTGTCATGCATCTCATATCATGCCACATGTGCATTGCATTTGCATACGTGTTCGTCTCATGCATTCGAGCATTTTCCCCGTTGTCCGTTTTGCATTCCAGCACTTCGTTCTCCTCTGGTCGTCATTTCTAGCCTTCTTTCGTGTGTGGGGACTAAACATTTCCGGATTGGACCGAGACTTGCCAAGCGGCCTTGTTTTACTACCGGTAGACCGCCTGTCAAGTTTCGTATCATTCGGACTTCGTTTGATACTCCAACGGTTAACCGAGGGAACGAAAAGGTATCTTGTGTGTTGCAGCGCAACACCCCTCCATTTTGGCCTAAAACCCACCAAAACCTTCTCCATCATCTAGAGAGTTCGATCACGATTGCGTGGCCGAAAACCGCACCTCATTTGGACTCTCCTAGCTCCTCCTATGCCTATTTAAAGATCCCCCGAAAATCTCCTTCTCCTCCCCCCCGAAAACCCTAGATCCACTCATCATCGCGCCCGCCGGACAAACTCCCCGCCGACAGACACGTCCGAATCACCACCCCGCTGCCACGTGTCGCCACGCCGTTGGTCTGTGCCCCACGGGACCGCATCATCGCGCCTCCACCCGCGCGGGCTCGCCACAGCCCAGGCCGGGCCCCCCGGCCCGCATCGCCGCCCGACCCTGGCCGCGCGCGCCCACCTCCTCGCGCCGCCTCTCCCTCGCGCCCGTCCGCCAGCGCCGCCACGCGCCATCGCCGGATCTCCGTCGCCCCGTCGCCGCAGGTCGCCGCCGCGCGCCGTCCCCGGCCCTCCTCGTCGCCCCGCGCCGCCGAGACCCTCCGCTGCCACCGCACCACGCCGCCCCCGCGTCCTCCTCTCCTCCGGCCGACGTGCCTCGCCAAGTCCGGTGACCCCTCCATCTCCGGCGAGTTCTTGAACCCCGGCGATCCTCGATCCGTGCGCCAGATCTGGAATCGGTGCTACAGTAACCCTAGGGTTGACCCCGAATTTTTCCTAAGTCTGCATATTTTTTTGCATTCTTGTTCATGCCGTAACTCCGCATCCGTAGCCCCGATTTGGGAATATAGTATATCAAAGTGTTCATCTCAAAGAGTACATCATTTAATTCCATTGCATCATTTTCATTTGAGATCATCTTGATGCCTGAAATGCTGTTAGAAGAGAGCTACTTGAGATTATTGTCAGATCTGCTACTCCATTTAGATATTTGTCATTTTTGCCATGATTATTGTGTGCATGATATGCCCATGAGTTCTACATATGTTTTGTTAAGGGTTTTGCCATCCTTCCAGAGGTGCAACCCATGTATTTTTTTGTGATGTGTGTGGTGACTAGCACAAGCTTGCCAAATGAGGCACTTGGTAATTCTGTTTTCAGGGACTTAGCATTTCCACTAAGTCCTTGAGCTGTTTATCTCATATGGACATATGTTCATGTTGTTTCCTAGTGATCCGTGCCTCGTTTGAGGATGATCAGTAAGGATGTTTTGTTAATCTTGTAGTGCTCTATCCATCAATGTCTTTGTTTGCAATTATGGAGTACCCTAGCTTGAGTCAATTGAGCTCTACTTTTGCTACTTTGTGAATCTGGGCAGATTGTCAACTTGTTTGCAATTTTGCCGATGATGTTGCAGTTGATCCGTGCATGCTATGTTATTGTTCTTGCCATGTCTAGCTTTAATTTTGTGTATTCTTCATGGATGTAAGCTTAGTTGGTCATGACTTGCTCCATAGTGAGTGCATCGAGCTCGTAAACATGCCTACTTGAGATATATTTCAGCATGTGCCAGTTTTCACTAAGTCTAAAAACTGATTATGTTTTTGCCATATTCACATGCTTGCAATTGTATTTTCTGATCCCTTTTGGCTCAAGGTCACTAAGGGACTTTTGTTAAGATCTTTGAGTACATGCCATGCTTTACTTTGCCATGTTCAGTTCCTGTAGCATGTAGTTTTGTTGCTCCGAAATGTGCTACCTGATCTGAAATTCCAGAAAAGTGTTAATTTCACTAAGTCTGAGATCTGTTTGCCATATGCATTTTTGCCATGCTTGTTTGAACCTGTTAATGGATGAATTGGCCATAGCTCAGTGCTAGACTTTTGTTAAGCATCTTGAATGCATCCCTGCCATGTATTTTGTTGTCATGTTTGGGTGCTGTAGCATGTTCATCTCGTTGCATTTAGATGGCTACTTGCTGTAAATCGCAGACCGATGTCATTTTTGAATCGCTTGCCATTTCCAAACCGTAACTCCGATTCTGGCGTTCTTTATATCGTTTTCAAGCAATTTCATCTCATCTTTCCAGTGGCACACTTGGTTTTCCAAGTTGAGGCCAGGTTCATGAATTCCTTGTCACATCTTGCATATGCATCCCGCATCGCATCCCGCATAGCATATCATCATTGTATCGTGTTGTTTGAGCTTGCACGTGGTTGATTTGTGTCCTTGTTGCTTGTTTGTCTTGTTTGGGTAGAGCCGGGAGACGAGTTCGCTAACGAGGAGACCGTTGAGTTTGCTTTCAAGGATCCAGTCAACTCTGACAACTGTGTAGGCAAGATGATCATACCCTCGAAATCACTACTATCTATGCTATGCTAGTTTGCTCGCTCTTTTGCTACGCCAATGCTACGATGCCTACCATTTGCTTTCAAGCCCCCAAAATTGCCATGTCAAACCTCTAACCCACCATGTCCTAGCAAACCGTTGATTGGCTATGTTACCGCTTTGCTCAGCCCCTCTTATAGAGTTGCTAGTTGCAGGTGAAGATTGGAGGCCGTTGCTTGTTGGAACATTTATTTACTTGTTGGGATATCACTATATATCTTATTTAATTAATGCATCTATATACTTGGTAAAGGGTGGAAGGCTCGGCCTCTCGCCTAGTGTTTTGTTCCACTCTTGCCACCCTAGTTTCCGTCATATCGGTGTTATGTTCCCAGATTTTGCGTTCCTTACGCGGTTGGGTTATAATGGGAACCCCTTGATAGTTCGCCTTGATTAAATCTTTTCCAGCAATGCCCAACCTTGGTTTTACCATTTTCCACCTAGCCTCTTTTTCCCTTGGGTTTCCGGAGCCCGAGGGTCATCTTGTTTAAACCCCCCCGGGCCAGTGCTCCTCTGAGTGTTGGTCCGAACCAGGCAGCCTGCGAGGCCACCTCGGGGAAACTCGAGGGTTGGTTTTACTTGTAGCTTGACCTATCTGAGTGTACCCTGAGAAAGAGATATGTGCAGCTCCTATCGGGATTTGTCGGCACATTCGGGCGGTGTTGTTGGATTGGTTTTAACCTGTCGAAGTGTCTTGAAGAACCGAGATACCGAGCCTGATCGGAACGTCTTGGGAGGAGGTCTATTCCTTCGTTGATCGTGAGAGCTTGTCATGGGCTAAGTTAGGCCTCCCCTGCAGGGATTTGAACTTTCGAAAGCCGCGCCCGCGGTTATGGGCAGATGAGAATTTGTTAATGTCCGGTTGTAGATAACTTGAACCTTAACTTAATTAAAATGAATCATCTGAGTGTGTTACCGTGATGGCCTCTTCTCGGCGGAGTCCGGGAAGTGAACACAGTGTTGGAGTAATGCTTGCGTAGGTTGTTCTCTAGCTTCTCGCTCGTGCTTTGGCTCCTCTTCTCGCTCTCCTTGGCGAACAGGATAGCCACCATACTTGCTAGTCGCGTGCTGCAGCTCCACATATATGTACCTTGCCTTACCTATAAGCTTAAATAGTCTTGATCGCGAGGGTGCGAGATTGCTGAGTCCCTGTGGCTCACAGATTACTATTACACCAGATGCAGGGCCCGATGATTCCGCTCCAGGTGACGCGCTCGAGCTCAAGTGGGAGTTCGACGAGGACTCTCAACGTTACTATGTTTCCTTTCCTGATGATCAGTAGTGGTGCCTAGTCGGGGGTGATCGGGACCGTGTCGCATGTTGGGTTCTCTTTTATTTTGGCGCCGTAGTCAGGCCATGAGTGTTTGGTTGATGTAATGTTGCTTATGTACTTCATTAACGTGGCGAGTGTAAGCCAACTATGTTATCTCCCCTTTTATTATCATATTACATGGGATGTTGTGAAGATTGCCTAACTTGCGACATATGCCTTCAATGCGATTATGCCTCTAAGTCGTGCCTCGACACGTGGGAGATATAGTCGCATCGAGGGTGTTACAAGTTGGTATCAGAGCCTTCCCCGACCTTAGGAGCCCCATTGCTTGATCGTTTGTAGCAGCCAAGTTGTGTCTAGAAAAATGTTTTGAGTCATTTAGGAATTATATATTGGAGAGTTTAGGAATTCTTTTTTACTTCCCAGTCTCCTCATCGCTCTGGTAAGGCATCCTGACGTAGTGTTTTGACTCTTCTCTTCTCAAATTTCACTAAAAAAATTTTAGGATCACGCAGGTATGTTGGAATCGTTCCGATGGTTTTATGATGAGAACATTGTCTTGGTGCCTCCTGTCAGGGGTTTTGTGGAAGTGTCCCGGGGAGTTGAGCTCTGAGGTGTTGTCGTCATAATTTTATCGTTGCAGTTCTGGAATAGTTTTAGCACGCCGACATCGAAAATCTCTTTTATGCAGTTCGTTGGTGAGATAACCTCGACGCCTCCCAGTACTGGGGCGGGAGTTCGGGAGTATCGCCATAACTTGTATAACGGATGCTTTTCAAAGGTTGAGGTAGGTGGTTTCCGAAGTTTTTCTCGGTTATGTGTTGAAAGATGGATACAGCTGGATGTAGGATTTGCTAGAATTGGGTGAGATATTTTGCTTCCCCTGTATCCCCAACACCTGATTGCATAACCGGAAAGGTTCGGGAGTTTCATAGGTGGGAATTCTAGTAGCTCTAGTTCTTCTTCCACGGATATTGGTTTGAGATTGGGGTTTCTTACCGATTATTCGTTCTTGATCCATACCTTGTTGATTTATTTCTCTACCTTAATTCTAAGTGGCTTCTCAATTTACGGATATGTGACCATTTCAAGAGGAATGCGTTCATTCATTTTGTTCGGATGTGAAGACTATACGTTGCAATTTTCATTCCGTTGGATTCAGCTTCAATATTTGTCTATTAATGTGCTAATGGATGTCAACCTCTTCAGGATGGCTCCTCCAACGCGCACGACTCCGAATCCTGATCTGCCACCACCTCCACCTCCTCCAGAGGCATGGCAAGCTGTGATGGCCGCAACCAATGCAAACACACAGTTGATCATGCAAATTCTCCAAGAGCGCAATCAAGGCAACCAAGGGAACCAAGGCAACAATCAGAATCACTTTGCTACACTCAACCAGTTCCTTGCTAATGGGCCAAAGACTTTCAGCAATTGTGTTGAGGCAACCGATGCTGACGATTGGCTTGTGGATCTGTGCAAGCATTTCTAGTGCAGCAACGTCAGGCCTGAGGACTTTGTCAAGTTCGCTTCCTTCCAACTCAAAGATCAAGCTGCGGAATGGTTCCAGTAGTACAAGGATTCCAGAGGTGGACGTGTGATCACTTGGGATGAATTCCGTCAAGATTTCCGAGCTCATCATATTCCCCAAAGCGTGGTTGAAAGCAAGCGTGAGGAATTCCGCAACCTGAAGAAAGGCTCTTTGTCTGTCTATGACTACAACAAGTTGTTCCAGAAGCTCGCCCGCTTTGCCAAGCAGGACGTACCTGATGAGAAGAGCATGTTATACCAGTTCAGGGGTGGTCTCAGAGAAGAAATTCAGATAGCTCTTGTCCTCTTTGAGCCCTTGAGGTACGATGAGTTCTACAACATGGCATTGAAGCAAGAGGCTGCTCAATTGAGGTGTGATGCTTCCAAGAAGCGAGTCAGAGATTTTACTCCTTCCTCTACTCAAGTGGCCAAGCAGCAGAAGTATTGGCTTCCTCCTCCTCCGTTCCGTCAGCCGTATCAGTAGAAGAGCAAAGGTGGCAGCGGTTCTTCCCACCCACCCAAACCTGGCTTTCAGAACAAGACTTCATCTCAAGCTCCAAGATCGAGTGCTCCGTACCACCTTCCACTTTCAGAGGTCATGTAAAACAAGTGCCAACAGAAGGGTCACTATGCCAACAAGTGTTTCAACCAGAGGCGTCTTCCTCCTCCTCCTCCTATCAGATCGGCAAGTACAGTTGTGGTCAAGCATAGCCCCAAGCACGCCAAGGTCAATATGGTGAATGCAGCTCAGGCAGAGGATTCATCAGATGTCATCATGGGTAACCTCCCTGTTAATGATATTCCTGCAAGAGTTCTTTTTGACACTGGTGCATCGCATTGTTTCATGTCAAAGCCATTTTTTACCAAGCATGAGTTCGTTTCTTCTCATTTGGGTAAACAAACGGATATCGTTTCTCCTGGCAAACATTTGAGTGCAAGTCTGGAGGTGCCAGATGTTACTATCACCTTGGGCGATTACAAGTTTCTTTCTTCCCCAATGGTTCTTGGCAACTCGGATATTGATCTTATTCTCGGAATGGATTGGCTTTCTAAGCACAAGGCTCAGCTTGATTGTGCAGCCAGGCAGATTCAATTGACTCATTTGTCTGAGGATGTAATTGTCTTTGCCGCTCGTGATGATACCATCCGTCTATTTTATCTCGATGAGAAGGGTGAACTGGATGCTATCTTGCAGATTCCGGTCGTTTGTGAATATCAAGATGTCTTTCCAGAAGAGCTTCCAGGAATGCCTCCACACCGGCAGTTGAATTCGTTATTGATCTTGAGCCTGGCACGGAACCTGTGTGCAAATGTCCTTACAAGCTCGGACCTGAAGAGTTGAAGGAGCTGAAGAAGCAACTCGATATTAAAGAGAAAATGGGTCTCATCCGGCCTAGTTCTTCTTCGTGGGGTTGTGGTGTTCTTTTTGTGAAGAAGAAGGATGGAACGGACTGACTTTGTGTTGATTACCGTCCATTGAACAAGAAGACCATCAAGAACAAATACCCACTTCCCAACATCAATGAGCTGTTCCAACAACTCAAAGGTGCGCAAGTATTCTCCAAGCTTGATCTCCGTATGGGTTATCATCAGATTCGAATCCGTGAGCAAGATATTCCCAAGACGGCTTTCAGGACAAGCTATGGTTCATATGAATACACTGTCATGTCTTTTGGTCTTGTCAACGCTCCTCCAACGTTATCTCGCATGATGAACTTCATCTTCAACGCCTACACCAATGACTTCGTTTTGGTCTATCTCGACGACATTCTGGTTTTCTCCAAGAACAAGGAAGATCATGCCAAGCACTTGCGTTTGGTGCTTGATAAGCTCAGGGAACATCAGTTCTATGCCAAGTTCTCCAAGTGCGAATTTTGGCTCGATGAGGTTCTTTATCTTGGTCATATCATCTCTGCCAAGGGCATTTCCATGAATCCTGAGAAGGTGTCTGCAATTGTGAATTGGGAACCTCCTCAGAACATGAAGCAACTCCGTAGCTTCCTCGGTCTCGCAAGCTATTGCCGCAGATTCGTTGAAAACTTTTCTAAGATCGCGAAGCCTCTCTCTAATCTTCTCCAGAAGCACGTCAAGTACGTTTGGTCTCCGGAGTGTGACATTGCTTTCAACACTTTGAAGGAGAAATTGATCACTGCTCCAGTTCTAACTCCGCCTGATGAATCCAAGCCGTACGAGGTCTTTTGTGATGCCTCTCTCCTAGGTCTTGGTGCAGTGTGGATGCAAGAGAAGAAAGTTGTTGCTTATACATCTCGCCAGTTGAAGCCTAATGAGAAGAACTACCCCACTCATGATCTCGAGTCGGCGGCAGTTGTGCATGCTCTTTTGACTTGGAGACATCTCTTATTGGGAAGAAAAGTGGACATTTTCACTAATCACAAGAGTCTCAAGTACAACTTCACTCAGCCTAATCTCAACCTCAGGCAAACTCGATGGGTCGAAATGATTCAAGAGTATAATCCGAGTATCGAGTATACTCCAGGCAAGGCCAATGTGATTGCTGACGCATTGAGCAGGAAAGCTTACTACAACAGTCTGATTCTCAAGCCTTATCAACCCGAGCTTTGTGAAGCTTTCCGCAAACTTAATCTGCAAGTTGTTCCTCAAGGTTTCCTCGCCAACCTTCAAGACTCTCCTACCTTGGAAGACCAGATTCGCCAAGCCCAGCTTCTTGATGCTATGGTGAAAAAGGTGAAGATTGGGATTGCCAAGAGTCAACCCAAGTACAAGTGCTACCGCCTTGATGACAAGGACACTCTCTTCTTCGAGGATCGTATTGTTGTTCCCAAAGGTGACCTCCGTAAAGTGATCATGAACGAGGCTCACAATTCTATCCTCTCCATCCACCCTGGGAGCACGAAGATGTATCAGGACCTTAAGCAGGCTTATTGGTGGACTCGAATGAAGCGCGAGATTGCTCAATTCATGAATGAATGTGATGTCTGCAGAACACCAAAGGCTAGCAGGTATCCTCCAACCTCTTGCCATTCCAGAATGGAAGTTTGACCACATTGAAATGGACTTTGTGACTGGGTTTCCAAAGTACAAGCGTGTCAATGATGCTATATTCGTTGTCATCGACAAACTCATTAAAGTGGCTCATTTTCTGCCTATCAAAGAGTCAATCACTGCAGCTCAATTGGCGGAACTCTATACCTCTCGTATTGTCTCTCTGCACGGTATTCCACAGGTGATCTCTTGAGACTGTGGCAGCATTTTTACATCCAAGTTTTGGGATTCTTTTCAGAAAGCCATGGGCACCAACATCCCCTTCAGCACAGCTTTCCATCCTAAAACTAGCGATCAAGTCGAGCGTGTCAACCAGATTCTTGAAGATATGCTCAGGGCTTATGTGATCTCCTTCGGCATGAAGTGGGAGGATTGTCTTCCTTATGCTGAATTCTCCTACAACAACAGTTTTCAAGCAAGTTCGGGCAAGGCCCCATTTGAAATTCTGTATGGCAGGAAGTGTCGTACCCCTCTCAACTGGTCTGAAACCGGTGAACGTCAGCTTTTGGGTAATGACTTAATCATAGAGGCAGAGGAAATGTGCAAAGTCATTCGAGATAACCTCAAAGCAGCTCAATCCTGCCAGAAGAGCTACTATGATAGTAAGCACCGTGATTTGGCTATCGAGATCGAAGATCATGTTTACCTCCGTGTCTCTCCTATGAAAGGTACTTGTCGCTTCGGTATCAAAGGGAAGCTTGCCCCCAGATATGTGGGACCTTTCAAGATTGTTAGCAAGAGAGGCGACCTCGCCTATCAACTCGAGCTTCCTTCAAACTTTGCAAATGTTCATGACGTGTTCCATGTCTCTCAGCTCTGAAAGTGCTTCAAGACTCCTGACAACACCGTCAACTTCGAGGACATTGATCTCCAAGAAGATCTCTATTATCATGAGCACCCAGTTGCTATTCTTGAAGAGACTGAACGCAAGACTCGAAATAAGTCAATCAAATTCCTCAAAGTCAAGTGGTCACACCATTCCGACCGTGAAGCTACCTGGGAACGCGAGGATCACCTCCGTTCTGAGTACCCGGCGTTCTTTCAGTCCTAGATCTCGGGACGAGATCCTTTCGTAGTGGTAGAGTGTTGTAACACCCCGGATGTGACTTTCCAAATTTGTACACCAACTCTTGCCATTTCCGGTGTTAAGTTATTTTATCTTCTCGGTTTCGGGTTTTTTGTCTCCGTGTGTTGTTTTTGTTGTCATGCATCTCATATCATATCATCATGTGCATTGCATTTGCATACGTGTTCGTCTCATGCATTCGAGCATTTTCCGTTGTCCGTTTTGCATTCCGGCGCTTCGTTCTCCTCCGGTGGTCATTTCTAGCCTTCTTTCGTGTGTGGGGATTAAACATTTCCGGATTGGACCGAGACTTGCCAAGAGGCCTTGGTTTACTACCGGTAGACTGCCTGTTAAGTTTCGTATCATTCGGACTTCGTTTAATACTCCAACGATTAACCGAGGGACCGAAAAGGCATCGTGTGTGTTGCAGCCCAACACCCCTCCATTTTGGCCCAAAACCCACCAAAACCTTCTCCATCATCTAGAGCGTTCAATCACTATCGCGTGGCCGAAACCGCACCTCATTTGGACTCTCCTAGCTCCTCCTATGCCTATTTAAAGATCCCCCGAAAATCTCCTTCTCCTTCCCCCCCGAAAACCCTAGATCCACTCATCATCGCGCCCGCGGGACAAACTCCCCGCCGACGGACACGTCCGAATCTCCACCCCGCCGCCACGTGTCGCCACGCTGTTGGTCCACGCCCCGGGGGACCGCATCACCGCACCGCCACCCGCGCGGGCCCGCCGCTGCCCAGGCCGGGCCCCCCGGCCCGC
>NC_041380.1:199551471-199622780 GCF_002162155.2 Triticum dicoccoides
CCCTCCTCATCGCCCCGCGCCGCCGAGACCCTCCGCCGCCACCGCACCACGCCGCCCCGGCGTCCTCCTCTCCTCCGGCCGGCGTGCCTCGCCAAGTCCGGCGACCCCTCCATCACCGGCGAGTTCTTGAACCCCGGAGATCCTCGATCCGTGCGCCAGATCTGGAATCGGAGCTACAGTAACTCTAGGGTTGACCCCAAATTTTTCCTAAGTCTGCATATTTTTTTGCATTCTTTTTCATGCTGTAACTCCGCATCCGTAGCTCTGATTTGGGCATATAGTATATCAAAATGTTCATCTCAGAGAGTACATCATTTCATTCCATTGCAACATTTTTATTTGAGATCATCTTGATGCCCGAAATGCTGTTAGAAGAGAGCTACTTGAGATTATTGTCAGATCTGCTACTCCATTTAGATATTTGTCATTTTTGCCATGATTATTGTGTGCATGATATGCCCATGAGTTCTACATATGTTTTGTTAAGGGTTTTGCCATCCTTCCCGAGCTGCAACCCATGTATTTTTGTGATGTGTGTGGTGACTAGCACAAGCTTGCCAAATGAGGCACTTGGTAATTCTGTTTTCAGGGACTTAGCATTTCCACTAAGTCCTTGAGCTGTTTATCCATTATGGCCATATGTTCATGTTGTTTCCTAGTGATCCGTGCCTCGTTTGAGGATGATCAGTAAGGATGTTTTGTTAATCTTGTAGTGCTCTATCCATCCATGTCTTTCTTTGCAATTATGGAGTACCCTAGCTTGAGTCAATCGAGCTCTACTTTTGCTACTTTGTGAATCTGGGCAGATTGTCAACTTGTTTGCAATTTTGCCGATGATGTTGTAGTTGATCCGTGCATGCTATGTTATTGTTCTTGCCATGTCTAGGTTTAATTTTGTGTATTCTTGATGGATGTAAGCTTAGTTGGTCATGACTTGCTCCGTAGTGAGTGCATCGAGCTCGTAAACATGCCTACTTGAGATATATTTCAGCATGTGCCAGTTTTCACCAAGTCTGAAAACTGATTATGTTTTTGCCATATTCACATGCTTGCAATTGTATTTTCTGATCCCTTTTGGCTCAAGGTCACTAAGGGACTTTTGTTAAGCTCTTTGAGTAGCTCCATGCCATGCTTTACTTTGCCATGTTCAGTTCCTGTAGCATGTAGTTTTGTTGCTCCGAAGTGTGCTACCTGATCTGAAATTCCAGACAAGTGTTAATTTCACTGTCTGAGATCGGTTTGCCATATGCATTTTTGCCATGCTTGTTTGAACCTGTTAATGGATGAATTGGCCGTAGCTTAGTGCTAGACTTTTGTGAAGAATCTTGAATGCATCCCTACCATGTATTTTGTTGTCATGTTTGGGAGCTTTAGCATGTTCATCTCGTTGCATTTAGATGGCTACTTGCTGTAAATCGCAGACCGATGTCATTTTTGAATCGCTTACCATTTCTAAACCGTAACTCCGATTCCGGCATTCTTTATATCGTTTTCAAGCGATTTCATCTCATCTTTCCAGTGTCACACTTGGTTGTACAAGTTGAGGCCAGGTTCATGCATTCCTTGTCACATCTTGCATATGCATCCCACATCGCATCCTGCATAGCATATCATCATTGTATGGTGTTGTTTGAGCTTGCACGTGGTTGATTTGTGTCCTTGTTGCTTGTTTGTCTTGTTTGGGTAGAGCCGGGAGATGATCATACCCTGACAACTCTGACAACTGTGCAGGCAAGATGATCCCGCTGAGTTTGCTTTTGAGGATCCAGTCAACTCCGACAACTGTGCAGGCAAGATGATCATACCCTCAAAATCACTACTATCCTTGATATGCTAGTTTGCTCGCTGTTTTGCTATGCCAATGCTACGATGCCTACCATTTTCTTTCAAGCCTCCCAAATTGCCATGTCAAACCTCTAACCCACCATGTCCTAGCAAACCGTTGATTGGCTATGTTACTGCTTTGCTCAGCCCCTCTTATAGCGTTGCTAGTTGCAGGTGAAGATTGGAGGCCGTTCCTTGTTGGAACATTTATTTACTTGTTGGGATATCACTATATATCTTATTTAATTAATGCGTCCATATACTTGGTAAAGGGTGGAAGGCTCGGCCTCTCGCCTAGTGTTTTGTTCCACTCTTGCCGCCCTAGTTTCCGTCATATCGGTGTTATGTTCCCGGATTTTGCGTTCCTTACGCGGTTGGGTTATAATGGGAACCCCTTGATAGTTCGCCTTGATTAAAGCTTTTCCAGCAATGCCTACCTTGGTTTTACCATTTGCCACCTAGCCTCTTTTTCCCTTGGGTTTCCGGAGCATGAGGGTCATCTTGTTTAAACCCCCCCCTCGCCCCGAGCCAGTGCTCCTCTGAGAGTTGGTCCGAACTAGGCAGCCTGCGGGGCCACCTCGGGGAAACTCGAGGGTTGGTTTTACTCGTAGCTTGAACTATCTGAGTGTGCCCTGAGAAAGAGATATGTGCAGCTCCTATCGGGATTTGTCGGCACATTCGGGCAATGTTGCTGGGTTGGTTTTAACCTGTCGAAGTGTCTTGAAGAACCGAGATACCGAACCTGATCGGAACGTCTTGGGAGGAGGTCTATTCCTACGTTGACCGTGAGAGCTTGTCATGGGCTAAGTTGGGACTCCCCTGCAGGGATTTGAACTTTCGAAAGCCGTGCCTGCGATTATGGGCAGATGGGAATTTGTTAATGTCCGGTTGTAGATAACTTGAACCTTAACTTAATTAAAATGAATCAACTGAGTGTGTTACCATGATGGCCTCTTCTTGGCGGAGTCCGGGAAGTGAACACGGTGTTGGAGTAATGCTTGCGCAGGTTGTTCTCTGGCTTCTCGCTCGCGCTTTGCCTCCTCTTCTCGCTCTCCTTCGCGAACAGGATAGCCACCATACTTGCTAGTCGCTTGCTGCAGCTCCACATATATGTACCTTGCCTTACCTATAAGCTTAAATAGTCTTGATCGCGAGGGTGCGAGATTGCTGAGTCCCTATGGCTCACAGATTACTATTACACCAGATGCAGGGCCTGATGATTCCGCTCCAGGTGACGCGCTCGAGCTCAAGTGGGAGTTTGACGAGGACTCTCAACGTTACTATATTTCCTTTCCTAATGATCAGTAGTGGTGCCCAGTTGGGGGTGATCGGGACCGTGTCGCATGTTGGGTTCTCTTTTATTTTGGTGCCGTAGTCGGGCCATGAGTGTTTGGTTGATGTAATGTTGTTTATGTACTTGATTGACGTGGAGAGTGTAAGCCAACTATGTTATCTCCCCTTTTATTATCATATTACATGGGATGTTGTGAAGATTGCCTAACTTGCGACATATGCCTTCAATGCGATTATGCCTCTAAGTCGTGCGTCGACACGTGGGAGATATAGTCGCCTCGAGGGTGTTACACATGTTCACGAGCTCGATGCACTCACTACAGAGAATGGCATGACAAACTAAGCATACACCCATCAAGAATACACATCATATAAGCTAGACATGGTAAGAACAACAACATAGCATGCACGGATCAACAACAACATCCTCAGCAAAGTCGCTAACAAGTCAACAATCTGCCAAGATTCACGAAATAGCAAAAGTAGAGATCGATTGACTCAAGCTGAGGTGCTCCATAAATGCAAACAAAGACATGGATGGACAGAGCACCACAATGTGAACAAATAATCCTTATTGATCATCCTCAAAAGAGGCACGGATCACTAGGAAATAACATGAACATATGGCATATTGACAAAAACAGGACAAGGACTTAGAGAAATTCTAAGTCCCTGAAATCAGCATTACCGATTGCACTACTTTGCAAGCTTGTGCCAGTCACCACACATATCACAAAAATACATGGTAAGCACCTCTGTAAGGATGGCATGTCATATAAAAAAACTTATGTAGAGCTCAGGAGCATATCATGCACACATTAATCATGGCAAAAATGACAAATAGCTATTTGATGAAACAGATTTGACAATTATGTCACATAGCCCTCTTCCAACAGCATTGCAGGCATCTAGATGATCTCAAATGAAAATGATACAATGAGATAAAATGATGTACTCTCTGAGACGAACATTTTGATATGCTACATGCGCAAATCGGAGCTACGGATGCCGAGTTACGATGCGATGAACAATCCAAAAAAATATGCAGACTTAGGGGAAAAACGAGGTCAACCCCTAGGGTTTACTGTAGCATCGGATCTAGATCCTGCGGCACACGAACCGAGAATGACTGGGGAGCTTGCCGGAGCACTCTGTTCACCGGAGTTGAAGCGGGGGCGGTCGGATCTCTCGCAGGACAGGAGATGGTCGGCCGGATCCGGAGCGGGGCGGCGCGCCGCGGTGAGGGGCGGCGGACGGCAAGGTGCGGCGGCGTGGAGGCGTCGGACAGCGACGGCGGCCGGGCGACGGCCGCGGCGAGGTGGCGCCGGTGTCAGTTAAGAACCGGGTGGAGCGGGGCGGCGAAGAGGTGGATCGGGCGGCGCGGGCATACCGGGCCTCGGGGGCTCTCCCCGGGCCGAGCGGGCTGGCGGCAGAGAAGAACCCGGCGGCAACACGTGGCGGCGTGTGGCTGGCTGGATGCGGCGGGCGGACGCGTCCGGTTGCAGCCGGACGTGTCCGATGGCGACAGAGCTGATTTCTAGGGTTAGGGGAAGAGGAGAACCGGGAATTTCGGGAGGGGGTCTATATATAGGCATAGAGGGAGCTAGGAAGCTCCAAATGGAGTGTGGTTTTTGGCCACGCGATCGTGATCGAACGACCGAGATGATGGAGAGATCTTAGGTGGGTTTTGGGCCACTTTGGAAGGGTGTTGGGCTGCAACACTCACGAGGTCTTCTCGGTCCCTCGGTTAACCGTTGGAGTATCAAACAAAGTCCAAACGGCATGAAACTTGACAGGCGGTCTACCGATAGTAAACCAAGGCCGCATGACAAGTCTCGGTCCAATCCGGAAATGTTTAACCCCCACACACGAAAAGAGGTAGAAAGGACCACCGGAGGAGGTAGGAGCGCCGGAATGCAAAACAGACAACGGGGAAAATGCTCGGATGCATGAGACGAACACGTATGCAAATGCAATGCACATGATGACATGATATGAGATGCATGACAAAGGCAACAACACATGGAGACAAAAACCCGAACCCGAGGAAAATAAAATAACTTAGCGCCGGAAACGGCAAGGGTTGGGATACATATAAGGTAAATTACATCCGGGGTGTTACAGAAATGTTCTTTCCATCATTGAATAACCTTTGTGTAAACGTGGATGTTTATTATCCCAAAACTCGAAAGAAGCGGTAAAATGTCCACTACCAGTTGACTTCCCGAATCCAAGTGTTTGGGAGATGGAAATTACTGTCCACCCATTACACGGACAATCCATCGGCCCGATTTCCACTTCTCTAAATAGGGGTAGGATAGTAACTTCAATTAGACGTGACATGCCCGCCTCCGAGCCCATTCCGACACGGTGGGCACCAAACATGGGCGGCAAGCCAACTCGACTCGGCCGAAATCATTGTAGGCAAATATTGGCGAGATGCGAGATCACCGTCGTATCCGCAACTGACGAGACGTCCAAATTTTAAACGGGGGCTAAGTTCGTAACTTTCCCATATTTCAGACAGACGCGTCCCAAAAACATGGTTCCCCATACCTCTCCACATCCATCGCCTCCATCCTCCACCACATCCATCGCCATTGTCCTCCACCATGTCGGAGTGCCTACCAAGACCGCGTCGTCCACTACTAGAGATGGAAGTTTCTCATCCACGATGATGGACCAAGAGCCTTGCATCACGTCCTCTCGCTTCATCGGCGCCGTCGTCCTCTTTGCCGGGGCCGCTCAAACGACCTTCTGTTCCACCGCAACGGGACTTATCCCCTGATGCACCCGTCTACTGTCGCAGATCAGCTTCAACGCCACCTACAGCCATCACACCCCCGATGCCTACACGACGCCACGAGAGAGGTGGTACTTCGTATCTCCTCGACTTTTTGATCTCAACCAGAAAATAGATCTTAACTTGGTTACTATACTTTCTTTTCAGCTCTTAGAATTTAGTTCTTATTTCGAAGCAAACAATGGCTGCTAAATATCATTTCTCTGGTTTCCCCCTTTTATGATCACTATATGACCAGAATACGTGCTTCGTGTCATAATAGCACTACTCGACTGATCAAGCTAAACAAGCTTAGTTGTTCAAATACGAATCTGATATTATTAAAATAGATTCGTTTAATTGGTCAGCTAAATGTTCCTAAATTAGTTTCAAAAATGCATGGTCGCCACTCAGGTGTGTATCTCTACAGGGTGCTCACGGTGGGCCGGCCCACCCTGGGATTTTGGGTCGTCCCAGGCCCCGATTCCCCTCTGTTCTGCTGCGTGCTTTCAATCTCTACTCGCCCCCAGCCACCTGCCTCGCCAAAGACTTGCCGTTCCCGGACGGCATGACTCTAGGAGGAGACGCCGGACTAACAGGAGGTCAGGAGCAGCTCGCCCAACAGCGTCACTGCAGCCCGGGCGCGCCGTCGTGCCTACCTTCCCAGTCCGTTCAGGGCTCAGGCGTGCAGCACCCACTAATCCAACCCGATTTATCCTGAGATAAGTCCTCAACACTCAGTAGCCACTCCTCATCACCCATTTTCTAATTGATTCATTACTCATTAGGCAGGACTGGTATTAGGGTTTGTTGTGTGCTCAGTGCTACCTACACTTAATGGTTCAGATGTATTTTGGTAATCTTTAGTACCTGTAAAGTTCACGGGGTTCTCAAAATTCCACCCCTAGGAACAAACACTAGTCATTTTGGATTGTTGGTCGTAGTGACATTGACCCAGATTACTACTTCAAGCCAGGTTTGTTGACAATTTTACTTGTCTTTCTTACTCATTCGATATAATATCCAATTATTCACGTCGATTATGCGTAAGTAATGTACTAATGTTATTCATGGTCATTGCTGCATATGTTTCTGTTGACAGGAGACACAAGATTTCATTCTTTTAAATAGGTGAGGACCAAACTCGATTGTGAAGATGAGCAAGGGTTGGTTGCGCTTTTCAAGCACTCATTGATGAAGTATCATTCCTACCTCAGGAAAGCGCACTTCGATGGCAAGCCTCTAAAGGAAATTTCTGTAATGTCTCTGGTACTACATTTATCCGACGGTGACTGGCATAATCTTGTTACACATTGGTCTCGGCTGCAGCATAAGGTACTATCTATGATATCACATCACAATTATACTGCATACTGCATTGCTCTTGTGAGCACCTCTTGCCCTGTATGAACATACTTACTTTTATAGGTGTTTGATTATGTAGCATCACTTCACATGTTAGCCTCGTTATCGTCCATTTGGTGGACATTATAAGATCCGTATGGACTCTTACATAAATTTAGAATCAACCCAATGCTTTTGAAGAGGTTTAGCTCTGCAGTCCTCTTGTAAGGACTGAACATCTTTATCAATGTACTTACATTAACAGCTACTCCCTCCGTCCCATAATATAAGAACGTTTTATACAGTACACAAGTGTTCAAAACACATTTGTATTATTGGAAGAGGGATTGTTTCATTGTGTAGCATTCTGCATCTTATCTCCCTCGCCGACCATTTACTAAAAAAGATCAGATCTATATTTAATCTTACCAAAAAGTAGAATACACAGACCATGCCAGTGCAGAAGTGTAGCCCATTGCTCTTGTCAGTACATTTTGTCCTGTAATGCTTGTACTTCCAGGGATTGGTTGTTAATTATGTAGCATGAAACTGCATCTTATCTTCACTATCTTCTATCCCTTCCAGTATTATCATATCTATAATTACTCTCTACAAAATGTGCCGGTGATAACTTATGAAGAAGATTCCAGTACAGGCAATGCTTATGAAGAAGATTCTCTGCTGAAATTCTTGAGTTATCCTTCCCTTGACATGGAGAAGGGCATTATAAAGCCGGTGATAACTCTTAATGTAAGTCAGTCCTTCTAAAGCCTTTATCCTCAACTGCTATTTAATTTGCTCATACTCCCTATCATTTACTGCTGTTTAGTTTGCTATTTCTACCAAAATGCATGTTCGCAAGAACCGTAAGTTCTAAGTTTTACTTGTAAAACCAAATTCCTTATTCATACCATGCACATTACTCAATACTCCCTATATCTATGCAGCGTGTGTGGTGAAGCAATCCAGTGTGTGGTGAAGCAGCCCACATTTGCACCTTGTCATCTCCTGTTTTATCTTACTGATGTGGCTGATGATATGAACAACATGCTAACCTTTCTTGAACTATCTTGGAAGTGGTCTCGGTTTAGTATTATTTTGGTACACTGCAATGGTGCCTAATTTTTGTAATATGCTTCTTCGTTGCGCGTTATGATCACTGGAGGCGAACTTCGATGCCCAGTGTAGGTTTATTCTTAGTTACTATGTCATAATTTCTTTATTGTATAGAGTAGGTTTGTTCTTAATTCCTACTAGTTACTGCCAACATTTCCCATCTAAAAAAAATCAGATGTAGTCGACCGGGCCGAAACATTCGTCTCTAACGGGCCTAGTGTTTAGCGGGCCACAATTGGGCCGGCCTGCATCTTTCATGGGCTCGAATCATTGGGGCCTTCACACTTTCCGCGAGGCCCGCAACTTACACCGGCCTATATTTTAGTTGGGCCTTTTTTCGACCCAGCGCTTAGATTGGCCTAGGTAATGTTGGGCCATTAACAGGCTGAATATGTACTGGCCTGTTACGGCCCAGATGAAACCATGGACCTTTAGCAGGCCGAAATTCATATTGGGCCTCAATTTTCACTAGTCGTCGACTAGTGTTCAGCAGGTTGAAATGTAGACCGGGCCTTTTTGGGCCCAGTTATATCACGGGTAGTTACCAGGCCGAAACATATCTCGGGCCTTAGTTGGCCCACTGATATCATGGGCCTTTAAGAGGCCGAAAGCTTAGTACATACATCAACGGGCCGAATTATGCGACAGGCCTTTAACAGGCCCAAAGTCACGTTGGGCTTAACTATTGCCACGTTTATCACAGGCCGCTAGTGGGCCCTGAGGGATTCCTGGAATAGGGGGTCTCCAGACAGCCGGACTATATCCTTTGGCCGGACTGTTGGACTATGAAGATACAAGATTGAAGACTTCGTCCCGTGTCCGGATGGGACTCTCCTTTGCGTGGAAGGAAAGCTAGGCAATACGGATATGTAGATCTCCTCCCTTGTAACCGACCTTGTGTAACCCTAGCCCCCTCTGGTGTTTATATAAACCGGAGAGTTTTGTCCGTAGGACAACATACAATCATACCATAGGCTAGCTTCTAGGGTTTAGCCTGTATGATCTCGTGGTAGATCAACTCTTGTAATACTCATATCATCAAGAACAATCAAGCAGGACGTAGAGTATTACCTCCATCAAGAGGGCCCGAACCTGGGTAAACATCGTGTCCCCTGCCTCCTGTTACCATCCGCCTTAGACGCGTAGTTCGGGACCCCGTACCCAAGATCCGCCGGTTTTGACACCGACATTGGTGCTTTCATTGAGAGTTCCACTATGTCATCACCATAAGGGTTGATGGCTCCTTCGATCATCGGTAACGATGTGGTCCAGGGTGAGGTTTTCCTCCCCGGACAGATGTTTGTATTCTGCATCTTCGCACTGCGGGCCAATTTGCTTGGCCATCTGGAGCAGATCAAGAACTATGCCCCTGGCCATCAGGTCAGATTCGGAAACATAAACTACACTGCCGACATCCACGGAGACTTGATCTTTGACGGACTCGAGCCCGTGTCAGGTGCGCCGCACAGTCACGACGAGCACGACATAACTCTGCCGTTGGATAGTGTTCGGGAGATCGCATCTGCAACTACTCCGGCCTTCAATCCGGAGCAAATTGCCATCCAAGGACGGAGGAATAGACCCCACCATGGAGGCCGCACTCTCAGTGGCGATGGAGCCGGATACTGACTTCACCCCTTACGAGAGCTGTGTCACCAAACCACTGGATTCGTCTCCGGCCACGAACTCCAAACTGCCTGCATCCATGCCCATCGAATCCGACTGGGCGCAAATCATGGAGTTTACCTCCGCGGATATCTTTCAGCACTCGCCTTTCGGCAATGTGCTAAATTCATTAAAGTCTCTCTCTCCTTGTCAGGAGAACCTTGGCCGAACTATGTCCGGCTAGAATGGGATACGGACGACGAAGAAATTCGCTGCCCGCCCACCACCCACTTAGTAGCCACTGTCGACGACTTAACCAACATGCTCAACTTCGACTCCGAAGACATCTACGGCATGGACGAAGATGCAGGAGACGAACAGGAACCAGCGCCCACAGGGCAACGGACAACCACTTCACCACATGACATTTACATGGTGGATACACCCAAAGAAGGCAATGGCGAAGACACAGCGGAGGATGGCCCCTCCAAGAAGCAACCCAAGCGCCGACATTAGGGGCTCCGCTCTAAGTCCCGCCATAGCAAATACAGCGAGAACAACGCAAGAGAAAATAACACTCCAGTCGACTCCAGACGAAACGACAACCACATTGCCCCGGCAGCAGAACCCGATGAAGCTGCAAGCAGTGAACATAGTACGGACCCAACGTCCAAACACGGAGACCCCAAGTATAAACCTCATCAAACCCCCTCTGGGGAGGAAAACAGTCCGGACGAAGATGCACACATCATCCCAGAAACGCACTTGGAGCAAGAGAACCTCTGCGGAAGGCTTATTGCCATAGCGAGGAGCCTGAAGAAGCAGAAGCAAAGGATTAAGGCCGCACAAAATACACTCAACAACAGGTGGAACAAAGTGCTCGACAACGAAGCAAAGTATGGTGGAAGTTACCACACAAAGAGCTATCCAAAGCGCAAGTTGTTACCTGAATTCGACGACGAGGCCTTAGAGCCCACACTGCCAAAAAATGAAACGGGCAACCGGCCGGATCCACCACCTTGTGACCGTGATAGAGCGGATAACAAATACACACATAAGTCAACACACGATGTACTTGAGGACTTGCGCCAAAAATCCGGTATGACCAGATCCATCTATG
This sequence comes from Triticum dicoccoides, assembly GCF_002162155.2. Lineage (NCBI taxonomy): Eukaryota > Viridiplantae > Streptophyta > Magnoliopsida > Poales > Poaceae > Triticum > Triticum dicoccoides. The sequence continues at coordinate 199,562,556 of NC_041380.1, forward strand.
GATCTCAGAAGCGTGCTCCGGCACAAAATCAAAACCAAATACCACAACTGTCCGAATGCCATGGTACATACAAGTACAGGGGTGCCGCACACCCCCTATGTTTCACCGATGAGGTGCTGGATCACGAATTCCCCGAAGGATTCAAACCAGTGGACATAGAGGCGTACGACGGGACCACAGACCCTGGGGTCTGGATTGAGGACTTTATCCTCCATATCCATATGGCTCACGGAGATGATCTGCATGCCATTAAATACTTGCCCCTCAAGCTTAAAGGACCAGCTCGACACTGGCTAAAAATCCTCCCCGAAAACTCAATTGGAAGTTGGGAGGAGCTCGAGGACGCTTTTCGGGCTAATTTTCAAGGGACCTACGTCCGACCTCCGGATGCAGACTATTTAAGTCATATAATTCAACAGTCCAGAGAGTTCGCCCGAAAGCTTTGGAACAGGTTTCTCACCAAGAAGAACCAAATGGTCGACTGTACGGACGCCAAAGCCTTAGCAGCTTTCAAACATAGCGTACGAGACGAATGGCTCGCCACACACCCCGGCCAAGAAAAACCGAAAACAATGGCAGCTCTAACAAGTCTCATGACCCGCTTCTGCATGGGCGAAGACAGCTGGTTAGCCCGTAGTAGCACCAGCGACCCAAGCACATCCGAAGTCAGGGATGGCAATGGAAAACCACAACGCAATAAAAGCAAGCGTTGAAATAAAGTAGATAGCCTAGATAATACTGCGGTAAAAGCCGGATTCAGGGGATCTCGACCAGGTCAGCGGAAAAAGCCTTTCAAAGGCAGCAGAGACGGACCGTCTGGCCTAAACAAGATTCTTGACAAACTATGTCAGATTCATGGAACCCCCGATAAACCTGCAAATCACACCCACAGAGAATGCTGGGTCTTCAAGCAGGCAGGTAAGCTAAACGCCGAAGACAAGGGGGGGAGACACCAAGCGAAGACGAGTATGAGCCTCGCCAGCAAAGCACTGGAGGACAGAAAAAATTCCCACCAGAGGTTAAAACAGTCAACATGATCCATGTGACGAAGAGGAGAAGCAAACATGCACTCCGAGACACACGCGCCATAGAGCCCGTCACCCCTTGGTTCAACCCCTGGTTGGCCTGCTCAATCACTTTTGATCGCGGGGATCATGCGACAAGCATCCGGCACGAAGGATTGGCTGCCATGGTGTTAGACCCAATAATAAACGATACCATCTCACACGAGTCCTCATGGACGGCGGCAGTGGTCTAAATATGACATGTCAGGACACAGTCCGCAAAATGGGGATAGACCCGACAATAATAAACCATAGTACTACTACCTTCAAGGGAGTAATACCAGGCCTAGATGCCCGCTGCACGGGCTCTCTACTACTCGAGGTTGTATTCGGTTCTTCTGACAACTTCCGAAGCGAAAGGGTAACTTTCTACATTGCTCCATTCTGAAGTGGCTATCAGGCACTACTCGGAAGAGCGGCTTTCGCTCGTTTTAATGCAATCCCGCATTACGCTTCTCTCAAGCTTAAGATGCCCGGTCAATGTGGCACCATCACAGTTAGCGGAAATACTGAGCGTGCTCTATACGCGGAAGAATGTGAGGCGGCTTTAGCCGCCAAGCACTAGATGGCCCCACCAACCAGAAAAAATGACAGGTCGTCAAGACCACAGACACGGTTAGACGAGTCCGGTGCACCACTACGTATACATGAGATTGGTTTGATGATCAAGCCCTCCTAGACAGTACTAGGGGCTTCCCGCGTGTAATCAGGGCTAGTCCGGCTCAACTTGACTTATCTTGAATTTTAATGGTTTATTGATAATAACCAATTTTCTGGCACGACAACTTTCACGTAAGTTCTTCTCTTTTACAGTTGACAATCGTGCTACACCTGTCCAAGACACGGCACAACGAAGACACATGCGCAGACGTGCAGCAGTGTAACAGCCTGGATTTTGGCCCTTTCCTTTTTATTTTTGATTTATTGGTTTTTGCTCTGTTTTTCTTTTTGGAGTGGTTCTGTGGCCTTATTACCTGGGAGGTCATCCTCATTTCCCTTCCCAAGTGGCTCATCATTCTCAAAACCTTGCCAAGATCATGTCACTTCACTGCTTGACCAAACCCTAAAATCTTTTTCTCTGGAATAATCCTTTCTCTATTAAAGGAATAACCCTGTCTGCCCTAGGTTCTGAAGCAACCTTTATTTCCATCACTCCTAAAATTCCCAAATAATTCTCAGAAATTGTTTGGGTTATATCTTTCTCAAATATGGCAAAATATTTCATTTGTAATGTTTATCATCTTGCCCAATTAATTCATTTCCTATTCCGCCCTAAATGGCACATTGTGAAGCAAGTGCTATTTTCCTTTTCCCAATTGACCTCAAACTCCTTGAACACCTTTTCCTGTCCATATCATAGCCACATGGCAAAATGCAACCTCATTTGCCTAGTAATTATTTAATTATGATTTCCCAAAGTTTTTCTACCCAGAAATAAGCTTTGTGAAGGAGGTGCAAGCTAGGCATATCCAAATGAGTTGCCATTTTCCATGGTCCCTCATATCATCATATCATAGCCCTCCACCAAAGTAGAGCTCATGTTATGCCTCCATGTGAGGTAAGTTTCAATTCTTTGATTCTGCCCAAAATTTCAGTTTGTGAAGCAAGTATATTTTATCTTGCTCCATTATGGCTGTAAATTTTTCTAGCCCTTCTATTATCCATATAGCCTACATCAACCCATTTTGGGCATGTTTCATCAAGCCATTTTTCCTCTAGAAAGTTTGCAAGTTTCTGGTCAGCAAGGATGTTTATGAAGCAAGTACCATTTTGGTGAATCCAATTGGTATGAAACTTGTACAGGATCTTTGTATGATCAAATCATGAAGCCTTGCCAAACTTGAGCTCAAGTGGCCACTCCATTTGAGTGCATCATCCAAATCTCATTTCTGGACCATTTTGGTCAGTTGCAAAGCAACTATGATTTATCTTGATCCAATTCTTCTCCAAGTTACCAGGATGAAAGTAATTCTTTACCTCAACCTCGCAGACAACCCCATTGGATCCAAAACCCTCCCTGTTGATCACTAGTGCTCACCCAAGTTTACTGCAGTAAACTTCAGAGGGTTCTCACCGCTTAACCAGATCACATTTTATCGATCTACCACCGTAGATGAGACCTACCCTGGATGAACTTCCCGCTAGAAAACATGGTCAAGCGTCTCTCCCTCGCTACATGGCAGTGCACGCGGTGACCGCATTAATGGCAAGCCTGCGCGCGCTCTGCTGCCATTGGCCGCGCCCAGGATGGATTCTTGCTCGGGGCCCTCTCCCCCTCATCGTCTTAGAGTGCGTGAGCATGTCCATTGTCTTGCTCTCGTCGTTGCCGATCACCTGGACCCCGCTCCCCCTCTGGCAGCTTCCTCACCGACGCAAACCGCCGTGTGCCCACGGGCGCACAGTGGCCGTTTGGATCTATGCGTGCCCTGGCCGCTTCCTCCCCGTGCTCCGGCATCGCCTCTGCCCCGTGAGAACCTCAATTGTGTCTCCCTCGTTGCTTGCCCCCTAGTTCGAGCACGCGCACACGCCTCCTCGGCGCCGGCCACGCGTCCGCGGCGACGACAGCGCGGCACCACGCCCCGCGGCTATTTAAGGCCACCCTGAGACCCTCCGAGCTCACCCACAGCCTCACCCCTCCTCTCTAAGCCTCCCCGACCACCCAAACGACCTCGAGGAGCTCTCATTCCTTCCCCTCATCACCACGGCCGCCGCTTTGTCCCGGCTAAATTCGCTCAAAGTCGTCCCCCTCCTTGCCTTCTTTCACCACCAGAGCCCCTATCTACATCCGGCGACCCTCCAATGCGGTTTCCCTCACCCTCCGGCGCACCAGGGAGCCATGCCCGTCACCGCCCGACGTAGCCGTCCGCTGCGGTCGAGGCTGATCCCATTCCCGTCGTCTTCAGCAACCGAGAGGAAGACCAGGCGATGTGGCTCGATACCCCGAGCACGTTGGTTTGCCGAGCGCCGCGGGAGGCAGCCAGAATTGCCGATGAGCCCCGTCGGGACATTTCTCTGCCGCGGCCAAGCGCGGGCGAGAGGAAGGGGACGAAGGTGCTAACCCCCCTGCCAACTGACCGCGGGCCCCGCGCGTCAGCCCCTCGGCGTTGACCCCGCCAGTCCAGCGTGGATAAGTGACGGGCCCCACACATGTGGGACCCACACGTCAGCATCACACGAGCCGGCCCCACATTTTCCTAGCTGGATAAGTGGAAACACATTTGCTGAAATGCATTTTCATTAAGAGAAGGCGTATTTTGGTCGTAGTTCGGTTAGAAGTACGGTTTCCTTCAGGGAAAGCGTATTTCCGCTTAACTATGGCTAGAAATACGTTTTCTCTACTGGAAGGCGTATTCCTCTAAATGTGCTTTCTGTTTTTTGGCTCAGGGGCCTGTATGTAGAGTTTATTTTACAAATTGGTCCCTGGATTTCAAGAGCTTATAACTTTTCAACCACAACTCCAAATCAGGTGATTCCAAAGCCCACTTCTTCGTTTCGTCGAGCCCGTTCTGATGGAGTCATTTTCACCATGTTTTGACATTCTGAAAATCACCATTTTTCCCTTGCCCTTATTCAGCCACCTCCGAGAGAGTACGTTTTCCGGCGATCCTTTCTGCATGTTTCTCGCACCTTGTCCCAGTGATTTCTTCCACCCCAAGAAAGCCACACCTTTCATTTGCATGATTGCAATGTAGTGACATGGTTTAAATTATTTGAACTTGTTTGAAATATTTCTTTAGCTACATGACTTTGTGCATGGCAATTTCTCGGAGTTGTATTTTGATCTTGTTATTTCCATGATGTTGCTTGGAGTTATAGGACTTATATTTTGCAGCTTATGTGGTTGACATGTTGCCATTGGATTATTAGTGGCTTACGTTATGATTATTTTCATTGTGGTGTTGGATATGATATTTTTGGAGTATTACTTTGGATGTAATGCTGCCTTTGGATTATTAGTGGTTAGTATGATTATTTTCATGATGATACCTATTATTATCTTTGGGAGTATTACCTTGGATATCATGCTGCCTTTGGATTATTAGTGGTTAGTATGATTATTTTCATGATGATACCTGTTATTATCTTTGGGAGTATTACCTTGGATATCATGCTTCCTTTGGATTATTAGTGGTTAGTACGATTTTTTTCATGATGATACCTGTTATTATCTTCGGGAGTATTACCTTGGATATCATGCTACCTTTGGATTATTAGTGGTAAGTATGATTATTTTCGTGATGGTAGTTGATGTTCTGTTGCTTGGAGTATTATTTTTGGAAATGATGTTTACATGTGGATCTTAGCCGAATAGCTTTGTTCTTATTATTGGAGTAGTAGGATTATTGTTTTCGGATCCATCATGACAGTAGTATTATGCTACCCTTGGAGTATTTTGAGATGATGAGATTATGTTTGGATTATTTGTTGGATATTGTTATGAATTGGATTATAGTTTGATAGTTGATATTGGATTATCACTTACCACAGTTATACTTTTGGGGATAAATTCCGTCATTAAGTTGGTCAGGTGCTACCGAACCGGGCTTTTTCCAGTGCAACCACATTTCCCTTTTATGGGAAGGCCCTAATGCGTTCTATTGTCGTGCCTCTCGCCGATGCCTACAACTAGGGAAGGTTATGGGCGTGCGTACCCTGGCCCGGTAAGCAGACATAACCTTGTGTGCTCGTTGTTGTTTTTATGGATCCGAGTCCCCGAGTGGGAGTGTCCCTGAGTGGGAGTGTTTTGACCACGACGGTGGTCGGGGTGTCTTTGGTAGACACGGGGCCACCCTGGACCAGCTCATTGGGGATTTGGGTCGAAGTGGCCGGGAGAGTGCTATGGCAATGGAAGGGTTTTGTCAGAATGCCGTTGGTCCACCCAAATGGGAGTGCGAGGCCATGGGTTCCGTGGTGTGGGTATAGTGTGCTACCTCTGCAGAGTGTATTTAATCTATCGATAGTCACGTCCGTACTAGGTCCCACCATTCGATCAACACTCACATGACGAAATGACTTATAGGTGATTTATATGTTGATATGTTGAGTAGTACAGATTGGCAGGATGTTGAGGATGATGTTGGAGACCATGTTTTGGTCATGGTTGTGATCGCTGGAAAGATCACTGTTTAAGACCAAGTGTTGATCATGGTTGTGATCGCCAGAAAGATCACAGTTTGAGACCAAGTGTTGTTCATGCTTGTGATCACTGGAAAGATCACAGTTTGAGACCAAGTGTTGGTCATGGTAGTGTTCGCCGGAAAGATCACCGTATGGTTTTGATCATGAGTTGATCGAGATGGTATATTGCTTGGCCGGTTAGCCAAGCGAGATATGGTTATGGAGATCTGAGATGGTGATTTGTCAGCTGTGTATTAGTTTCATCTCATGCTTAGTAGTTGCTTCATCATGGTAGTTGTTAGTTAATTAACCTGTTAATGATATGTTATTGTCTTGCCTTGATGTTTATGGTTGTTGTGAGCTTGCAAGTACATTCAATGTACTAACCTAGCGTGTCATGCCAGATTGCAGGTGATGCCGTGATTGCTTGATTGCTTGTCGTGGTTGCCGTACGTGCGAGCTAGATCGTGTCCCAGCCAGAGTCCCTGTGGAGTGGAGTTCACCACCTTCGTCGTTGTTCTGCTGCTAGAAGTTTTTCCGTTGCTAGCATAGAGCAAGTGTAGTATCGCAGGCGTAGTGTCACCATGCTGATGTGATCATTGTAACATCAGACCCGTGTAATTATTATTCTTGTAATAAGAGCTGATTTGTTCTATGTCAAGCAGTGCCGTATTCCAGAGACTTCTCCTCAATCTTTGGGCTGGAATACGGGGCGTTCCGGTTTCTCTGAGCCGGGGTGCCACAGGCTTGGTATCAGAGCAGGTCTGGCTGTAGGATGCCCTAGTCAGCGTGAGCGGTAGAAATCGGTAGAAATTAGTAGTTTAAAGTCCTGCTTGTTTATTGCATTTTGTTGCTGCATCTGGTTGTTGCATAGCATGCATATAGCCTTATTATTTTGTTACTAACGGTTTAATCTGGTGAGTGTAGATGGCATCAGTCTGGATCCACTACAGCTCGGCCATTGCATTTCTCCAGTTTTCTTTTCTTGCTCATTCTTCGGTGTTTGGCGTCATTTCTGTCCTAGCAGAGTGATGCCAAGTGATCCTGACACTGTTTGTAAAAATGGTGCTCAAGTATCGCGCCGAATTATTTCACTTCTATCACAGATCGTCCTTTTTCTTGTCATGTTGGCAACCCTTACTGATCGTAGATATCAAGAAAGGGCAGTGTCAGCAGCCTCAGTTTTTCCCCGATATCCTATTTCTTGGACGAGTATGGATCTTTTCCCGTTCGCTTGATAATAATGTGGTTGCGACTTCGTGTCCCACTACATGATTACCGAATGCATCCTCTCCTCTGAGCTAGTCCAGGTTGCTACCTGGCTAAGCTAGCACTTGGTGTAGCGCTGTTTACACCAATTCTTCCACACATTTATCCGTCCTCGTGCACAACGTCACAACATGCTAGATCATAGAGCCGGAGATCCCGCGAGAATTGTGTGCTTAAGTAGGCATGCATATTGTGTGACTAGCAGTAATATGTTACATTGATTGTGTGTAAATTGATTATTGTTGTGTGCTTTTGTTTAGTTGAGTTTTCTTTTGCTTCTTTCTTTTTGGGCCCCGGTGTTACATTATTTTTCCGCTATGAAGAGTTACTCAGCAACTGACACCGGACTCGAAGAGATAATAAGTATTTCAAATATTTGGAAGAAGCTCAGCTAAACATTATGTCATTCTTAGTCAATCGCATGATATAAAGGAATATCTTCTCAGAATGCCAATTGTGTCTTGGATTGATTATCCGCATCAATTCTACAACAGTAATGATCCAGCCAGCAGAAAGACAAGTCAGATGCAAGACCAATGGTATATTTTCCAGTCAGAGGTATGGATCATAGGCAAGTTTTGGCTCAGCAATAAATGGTACTTGAAATATGTTATACTCCAAGAGGAAGTCAGGATGTGATATATTCAAGGAAGACAGTCAAACAAATTATCTCATGCAAATAATCAGCCGCAAAATATTATGGAAGTGTGCATGGATTTCAGTCTGCATATCAATATGAAGTTTTGGACATAAGAAACCCAACATTATTGCATACGCTATCAGAAGAAATTTATGAGGCAAGGCTCCTCAAATTTTTCCTCAACAGGATATGTGAAAATTTTCCGGCGCACGGTACCCGGTCTTTCTCAACAAGCAAATCTGAGGAGAAGCTTCTCAAGTACGGAACTCAAGTTTCTCCAGCACAATAATCCGACCAAGCTTCGGGTGTAAGCTATCGAGATTTCTTCTGCATGCTACCCAGACAAAAGCCTCGAGCAGGATCTAAGAGCCTTCCTCAGTAAGCTACTTGGATGGCTTCCGTCGTAAGCCACCCAGTCCGCATCAATACCACACTATGCACCGTTCTCAGAGATTATATGATGAGTTGGCAGTATATGGCAGTACCTCTCAAGGATCAAATTTGCAATAATTTTGTCAGAGGAACAATTTAGTCAAAACATATGTCTGCCACAATAATATGGTATTCAGTTGCATATGATTATTACACATATGGTACGCATGTATCCCGGGTCAGATTGGTCACTTATACGGGATACGGCATTGATCCAGCAAATATACCTAAGAAAGCAATGAGCTCCATATAGCTACAAACCCCTAGTATATGTCATCTATGTGCAAACACAGGTCAGAAAATAAGCAGAAGGAATAATGCCAACGATATTGCACTAGCCACCGTCATGGTCATACGAAGAATCAAGGACATGTGTGGCTAAGTTATTTCAGTAAGGTATCCTGACAAAGAGAATCATCACCGTCAAAGGGAGAGACTGACAACAAAGGTATGATGTATTTTGCACGACCATCAAGGTCCGGATACCCAAATCAGTTGGAGGCCATATGTAACACCCCAGATGTAATTTACCTTATATGTACACCAACTCTTGCCGTTTCCGGCGCTAAGTTATTTTCTTTCCTCGGGTTCGGGTTTTTGTCTCCGTGTGTTGTTGTCTTTGTCATGCATATCATATCATGTCACCATGTGCATTGCATTTGCATACGTGTTCGTCTCATGCATCCGAGCATTTTCCCTGTTGTCCGTTTTGCATTCTGGCGCTCTTATCTCCTCCGGTGGTCCTTTCTACCTTTTTTTCGTGTGTGGGGGTTAAACATTTCCGGACTGGACTGAGACTTGCCAAGTGGCCTTGGTTTACTACCGGTAGACCTCCTGTCAAGTTTCATACCATTTGGACTTCGTTTGATGCTCCAACGGTTAACCGAGGGACCGAGAAGGCCTCGTGTGTGTTGCAGCCGAACACCCTTCCAATTTGGGCCAAAACCCACCTAAACCCTCTCCATCATCTAGAGCGCTCGATCACAATCGCGTGGTCGAAAACCGCACCTCATTTGGACTCTCCTAGCTCCCTCTATGTCTATATAAAGTCATCCCCCCGAAAATCCCGGGTCTCCTCTCCCCCCTAACCCTAATTTTTCCCTCGCGCCGCGCCGGACATGTCCGGAGCCTTCCGGACGAACCGCGCCGCCGCCCCGCGCTAGTAGGAGGGCACCACTGGCCCCAGCCACCGTGCCCTGCCGCCGGCCCGCTCGGCCCGCACCGGGCCCTCTCCACCGCGCGCCCGGGCCGCCGCCTCATCTCACCCCGCGCCGCCAGGGGAGCCCGATTCGCCGCCGCACTTCGACACCGGCCGCCGCAGTGCCATTGCCGGCCGGAGTAAGCTCCGCCGCGGCAAGCTCCACTCTCCGCCGAGCTCCCTCGCTGCCCGACCTCGCCGTCCGCCGCCCCTCGCCGCGGCGCGCCGCATTGCTCCGGATCCGGTCGGTAAGCTCCTTCCCTCGACAGATCCGGCCGCCCCCGTCTCACTTCAGCGAACAGGGACTTCTCCGGCGAACTTCGTTTTGCGTGCGCGCCAGATCTGGATTCGGTTGCTACAGTAACCCTAGGGTTGACCTCGATTTTTCCCCAAGTTTGCATATTATTTTGCATTCTTCTTCATGCTGTAACTCCGCATCCACAGCTCCGTTTTGTGGGTGTAGCATATAAAAATGTTCGTCTCTTAGAGTACATCATTTCATCTCATTGCATCATTTTCATTTGAGCTCATCTTGATGCCCGAAATGCTGTTGGAAGAGAGTTATTTGAGTTAATTGTCAGATCTATTGCACCAAATAGCTATTTGTCATTTTTGCCATGATTAATGTGTGCATGATATGCTCCTGAGCTCTACATGAGTTTTGTTATATGCCATGCCATCTTTATAGAGGTGCTTATCATGTATTTTTGTGATATGTGTGGTGACTAGCACAAGCTTGCAAATTAGTGCATTCGTTAATGCTGTTTTCAGGGACTTAGAATTTCTCTAAGTCCTTGTCCTGTTTCTGTCAATATGCCATATGTTCATGTTATTTCCTAGTGATCCGTGCCTCTTTTGAGGATGATCAGTAAGGATGATTTGTTAATATTGTGATGCTCTATCCATTGATGTCTTTGTTTGCAATTATGGAGCACCCTAGCTTGAGTCAATCGAGCTCTACTTTTGCTATTTCGTGAATCCTGGCAGATTATCTACTTGTTAGCGATTTTGCCGAGGATGTTGTTGTTGATCCGTGCATGCTATGTTGTTGTTCTTGCCATGTCTAGCATATATGATATGTATTCGTGATGGGTGTATGCTTAGTTTGTCATGCCTTGCTCTGTAGTGAGTGCATCGAGCTCGTAAACATGCCTACTCGTTAACAGATTTGCATGCTCCAGATTTTCTCTAAGTCTGTAATCTGATTATGTTTTTGCCATGTTCACATGCTTGCAATTGTATTTTCTGATCCCTTTTGGCTCAAGGTCACTAAGGGACTTTTGTTAAGTGCTTTGAGTAGCTTCTTGTCATGCCTTGCTTTGCCATGTTAAGTTCCTGTAGCATATAGTTTTCATGCTCCAAACTGTGCTACCTGATCTGAAATTCCAGGCTTGTGTTAATTTCACTGTCTGAAACCTGTTTATCATTTGCATTTCTTCCATGCTTATTTGAACTTGTTAATGGATGAATTGGCCGTAACTCAGTGTTCATATTTTGTCAAACATCTTGAGTGGATCCCTGCCATGTATTTTGTTGCCATGTTTGCGTCTTGTAGCATAATTCTTTTGATGCATTTAGTTGGCTACTTGTTGTTTATCGCAGACCGGTGCCATATTTGTTTTGCTTGCCATTTCCAAACCGTGCATCCGATTCCGGTGAACTTTATATCGATTTCATCCGAAATCACCTCACCTTTCCAGTGGCACTATTGGATTTCCAAGTTGAGGCCAGGTTCAATCATTCCTTGTCAAATCTTGCCTATGCATCACATTTCGCATCCCGCATAGCATACCATGTCTGCATCATGTTGTTTGAGCTTTGCACGTGGTTGATTGTGTTCCTTTTGCTTGTTTGTCTTGTTTGGGTAGAGCCAGGAGACGGGTTCGCTAATGAGGAGCCCGCTGAGTTTGCTTCCGAGGATCCAGTCAACTCTAACAACTTTGCAGGCAAGATGATCATACCCTTGAAATCACTTCTATCTTTGCTTGCTAGATGCTCGCTCTTTTGCTATGCCTATGCTATGATGCCTACCACTCGCTTATCATGCCTACCAAATTGCAATGTCAAACCTCTAACCCGCCATGTCCTAGCAAACCGTTGATTGGCTATGTTACCGCTTTGCTCAGCCCCTCTTATAGCGTTGCTAGTTGCAGGTGAACATTGGAGATTGTTCCTTGTTGGAACATTGTTTATTTGTTGGGATATCACTATATTATCTTGTTATCTTAATGCATCTATATACTTGGTAAAGGGTGGAAGGCTCGGCCTTTTTCCTAGTGTTTTGTTCCACTCTTGCCGCCCTAGTTTCCGTCATATCGGTGATATGTTCCCGGATTTTGCGTTCCTTACGCGGTTGGATGATAATGGGAACCCGTTGACAATTCGCCTTGAATAAAACTCCTCCAGCAATGCCCAACCTTGGTTTTACCATTTGCCACCTAGCCTCTTTTTCCCTTGGGTTCCGCGGACTCAGGGGTTATCGTTATTTAAACCCCCGGGCCAGTGCTCCTCTGAGTGTTGGTCCAACCTGTCAGCTGCCGGTGGCCACCAGGGGCAACTCTAGGCTGGCCTACCCGTACCTTGGACAATCCGGTGTGCCCTGAGAACGAGATATGTGCAGCTCCTATCGGGATTTGTCAGCACATCCGGGCTGTGTTGCTGGATTTGTTTTACCTTGTCGAAGTTGTCTTGTAGAACCGGGATACCGAGTCTGATCGGAATGTATCGGAAGAAGGTTTCTCCTTCGTTGACTGTGTGAGCTTGTGATGGGCTAAGTTGGGACTCCCCTGCAGGGATTTGAACTTTCGAAAGTCGTACCCGCGGTTATGGGCAGATGGGAATTTGTTAATGTCCGATTGGAGATAACATGAACCTTATTTTAATTAAAATGAATCAACCGCATGTGTTACCGTGATGGTCTCTTCTCGGCGGAGTCCGGGAAGTGACACAGTGTTGGAGTAATGTTTGCCGTAGGTTGTTCTATAGTTCTTCGTTCGTGCTTTGCCTTCTCTTCTCGCTCTCTTTTGCGAACAGGATAGCCACCATATATGCTAGTCGCTTGCTGCAGCTCCACATATTACCTTCCCTTACCTATAAGCTTAAAAAGTCTTGATCACGAGGGTGCGAGATTGCTGAGTCCCCGTGGCTCATAGATTACTTCCAATCCAGATGCAGGACCCGATGACTCCGTTCCAGATGATGCGCTTGAGCTCAAGTGGGAATTCGACGAAGACTCACGCCATTACTACGTGTCTTTTCCTGATGATCAGTAGTGGTGCCCAGTTGGGGCGATCGGGACCGTGTCGCATGCTGGGGTTGATCTTTTATTTTGGTACCGTTGTCGGACCATGAGTGTATTGGATGATTGTAATGCTATTTATGTACTTAGTGTGACATGGCGAGTGTAAGCCAACTATGTACCTTTCCCCTTAGTATCTATTTACATGGGTTGTTGTGAAGATTACCTTACTTACGACATTGCTTTCAATGCGGTTATGCCTCTAAGTCGTGCTTCGACACGTAGGAGATATAGCCGCATCGAGGGCATTACAAGTTGGTAATCAGAGCCTTCCCCGACCTTAGGAGCCCCCCTGCTTGATCGAATTAGCGGACGAGTTGAGTCTATAAAAATGTTTTGAGTCATTTAGGAATTATATATCGGAGCCTTTAGGAATTCTTTTTACTCCCCAGTCCCTTCATCTCTCTGGTAAGGCATCCTGACGTAGAGTTTTGACTCTTCTCTTCTCAAATTTCATTAAATTTTTTTTAGGATCACGCGGGTATCTTGGAATCGTTCTGATCGATTTGTGATGAGAACATTGTTCTTGGTGCCTCCTGTCATTTAGGGGTTGTGGCAGTGTCCCGGGGAGTTGAGCTTCGAGGTGTTGTTGTCACAATTTTATCGTTGCAGTTCTGGAATACCTGAGTTTAGTTCACCGACATCGAAAATCTCTTTTATGCAGTTGTTGGTGAGATAACCTCGACGCCATCCAGTACTGGGATGGGAGTTCGGGAGTATTGCCATAACTTGTATAACAGATGCTTTTCGAAGGTTGAGGTAGACGATTTTCGAAGTTTTCTCGGTTATGTGTTGAAGGATGGATACAGGTGGATGTAGGATTTGCTAGATTTGGGTGAGATATTATGCTTCCCCTGTATCCCCAACACCTGATTGCATAACCGGAAAGATTCGGGAGTTTCATAGGTGGGAATTCTTGTAGTTCTAGTTCTTCTTCCACGGATATTTGGTTTGAGATTGGGTGATCCTTACCGAATATTCGTTCTTGCTCTGTACCTTGTTGATTTTATTCCTCTACCTAAATTCTAAGTGGCTTCTCAATTTATGGATATGTGACCATTTCAATTGGAATGTATTCGTTCATTTTGTTCGGATGTGAAGACTATATGTTGCAATTTCCACCCGTTTGGTTCAGCTTCAATATTTATCTGTCAGTGTGCTAATGGATGTCAACCTCTTCAGGATGGCTCCTCCAACACGCACGACTCCGAATCCTGATCCGCCACAACCACCTCCACCTCCGGAGGCATGGCAAGCTATGATGGCCGCTACCAATGCAAACACGCAGCTGATCATGCAAATTCTTCAAGAGTGCAACCAAGCGAACCAAGGCAACCAAGGCAACCAGGGCAACAATCAGAATCACTTTGCTACACTCAACCAGTTCCTTGCTAACTAGCCAAAGACCTTTAGCAATTGTGTTGAGGCAACTGATGCTGATGACTGACTCGTGGACTTGTGCAAGCATTTCGAGTGCTCCGTATCACCGTCCGCTTTCACAGGTCACGTGCAACAAGTGCCAACAGAAGGGTCACTATGCCAACAATTGCTTCAATCAGAGGTGTCTCCCTCCTCCTCCTCCTGTGAGATCGGCAAGTACAACTGTAGTCAAGCATAACCCCAAGCACACCAAGGTCAATTTGATGAATGCAGCTCAGGCAGAGGACTCGTCAGATGTCATCATGGGTAACCTTCCTGTTAACGATATTCCAGCTAAAGTTATTTTTGACATTGGTGCATCGCATTGTTTCATCTCAAGACCGTTTGCATCTATGCATGAGTTGGCTTTGCAAGTTTTGCCTAGACCGATAGCAGTTGTCTCTCCCGGTAGGCACATGCATGCTAACTCCATTGTTCCAGATGTTACTATCACTTTGGGTGACTACAAATTTATGTCTTCTCCTATGGTTCTGGGTGACTCGGATATTGATCTTATTCTCGGAATGGATTGGCTTTCTAAGCCCAAGGCTCAGCTTGATTGTGCTGCCAGGAAGATTCAATTAACTCATTCGTCTAAGGATGTAATTGTCTTTGCCGCTAATGACGATACCACCCGTCTGTTTTCTGTTAATGAGAAGGGTGAACTGGATGCCATCTCTCAAATTCCAGTCATTTGCAAATATCAAGACGTCTTTCCAGAAGAGGTTCCAGGAATGCCTCCGCACCAGCCAGTTGAATTCGTCATCGATCTTGAGCCTGGCACGGAACCTGTTTGCAAATGTCCTTACAAGCTCGGACCTGAAGAGTTGAAGGAGCTGAAGAAGCAACTCGATATTCAAGAGCGAATGGGTCTCATCCAACCTAGTTCTTCTCCGTGGGGTTGTGGAGTACTTTTTGTGAAGAAGAAGGATGGAACGGACCGACTTTGTGTTGACTATCATCCATTGAACAAGAAGACTATGAAGAACAAGTACCCACTTACCAACATCAATGAGCTATTCGAACAACTCAAAGGTGCCCAAGTATTCTCCAAGCTTGATCTCCGCATGGGCTATCACCAGATTCGAATCCGTGAGCAAGAAATTCCCAAGACGGCTTTCAGAACAAGCTATGGTTCATATGAATACACTGTCATGTCTTTTGGCCTCGTCAACGCTCCTCCGTATTTCTCTCGCATGATGAACTTCATCTTCAACGCCTACACAAATGACTTCGTTTTGGTCTATCTCGACGACATTCTGGTCTTTTCGAAGAACAAAGAAGATCATGCCAAGCACTTGCGTTTGGTGCTCGATAAGCTCAGAGAACATCAGTTCTACGCCAAGTTCTCAAAGTGCGAGTTTTGGCTCGATGAGGTTCTCTATATTGGGCATATCATCTCTGCCAAGGGCATAGCGGTGAATCCTGAGAAGGTGTCTGCAATTGTGAATTGGGAACCACCTCAGAACGTGAAGCAACTCCGCAGCTTCCTTGGTCTCGCAAGCTACTGTCGAAGGTTCGTTGAGCACTTTTGAAAGATCACGAAGCCTCTTTCAAACCTTCTCCAGAAGCACGTCAAGTACGTTTGGTCTCCGGAATGTGACATCGCTTTCAACACTTTGAAAGAGAAATTGGTCACTGCTCCAGTTCTGACTCCTCCTGATGAATCCAAACCGTTCGAGGTCCTTTGCGATGCCTCTCTTCAAGGACTTGGTGCAGTGTTGATGCAAGAGAAGAAAGTTGTGGCCTATACCTCTCGCCAGTTGAATCCCAACGAGAAGAACTACCCCACTCATGACCTCGAGTTGGCGGCAGTTGTGCATGCTTTTTGACTTGGAGACATCTCTTATTGGGAAGAAAAGTGGACATCTTCACTAACCACAAGAGTCTCAAGTACATCTTCACTCAGCCTAATCTCAACCTCAGGCGGACTCGTTGGGTCTAAATGATTCAAGATTATAATCCAAGTATCGAGTATACTCCAGGCAAGGCCAATGTGATTGCTGACGCTTTGAGCAGGAAGGCTTATTGCAACAGTCTGATTATCAAGCCCTATCAACCCGAGCTTTGTGAAGCTTTCCGCAAACTCAATCTGCAAGTTATTCCTCAAGGTTTCCTTGCCAACCTTCAAGTCTCTCCTACTTTGGAAGACCAGATTCGCGAGGCTCAACTTCTTGATGCTATGGTGAAGAAGGTGAAGATTGGGATTGCCAAGAGTCAACCCAAGTACAAGTGCTATCGCCTTGATGACAAGGATACTCTCTTCTTCGAGGATCGTATTGTTGTGCCCAAAGGTGACCTTCGTAAAGTTATCATGAATGAGGCTCACAATTCACTCCTCTCCATCCACCCTGGGGGGTACGAAGATGTATCAGGACCTCAAGAAGGCTTATTGGTGGAATCGAATGAAGCACGAGATTGCTCAGTTCGTGAATGAGTGTGATGTCTGCAGAAGAGTGAAGGCAGAACACCAAAGGCCAGCCAGTCTCCTCCAACCTCTTGCCATTCCAGAATGGAAGTTTGACCACATTGAGATGGACTTCGTGACTTGGTTTCCAAAGTCCAAGCGTGGCAATGATGCTATATTCGTTGTCATCGACAAACTCACTAAAGTGGCTCACTTTCTACCTATCAAAGAGTCGATCACTGTAGCTCAATTGGTGGAGCTTTATACCTGTCGAATTGTCTCTCTGCACGGCATTCCACAGGTGATCTCATCAGACCGTGGCAGCATCTTTACTTCCAAGTTTTGGGATTCTTTTCAGAAGGCCATGGGCACCAACATCTGCTTCAGCACAGCTTTCCATCCTCAAACTAGCGGTTAAGTCGAGCGTGTCAATCAGATTCTTGAAGATATGCTCAGGTCTTGCGTTATCTCCTTCGGCATGAAGTGGGAAGATTGTCTTCCATATGCCGAATTCTCCTACAACAACAGTTTTCAAGCAAGTTTGGGCAAGGCCCCATTCGAAATTCTGTATGGCAGGAAGTGCCGTACTCCTTTAACTGTTCAAAGACCGGTGAACGTCAACTTCTTGGAAATGACTTGATCACAGAGGCAGAGGAGATGTGTAAAGTCATTCGTGATAACCTCAAAGCAGCGCACTCGTGACAGAAGAGCTACTATGATAGTAAGGACCATGATTTGGCTTTCGAGATCGGAGACCATGTTTACCTTCGCGTCTCTCCAATGAAAGGTACTCGTCGCTTCGGGATCAAAGGGAAGCTTGCCCCTAGATACGTGGGTCCTTTCAAGATCGTTAGCAAGAGAGGTGACCTCGCCTATCAACTCGAGCTTCCTTCAAACTTTGCAAATGTGCACGACGTGTTCCATGTCTCTCAGCTCCGCAAGTGCTTCAAGACCCCTGATCGCACTGTCAACTTCGAAGACATTGATCTCCAAGAATATCTCTCTTATCGTGAGCACCCAGTTGCTATTCTTGAAGAGACTGAACGCAAGAATCGTAATAAGTCAATCAAATTCCTCAAAGTCAAGTGGTCACACCATTCCGACCGTGAAGCTACCTGGGAACGCGAGGATCACCTCTGTTCTGAGTACCCGCCGTTCTTCCAGTCCTAGATCTCGGGATGAGATCCTTTCGTAGTGGTGGAGTCTTGTAACACCCCAGATGTAATTTACCTTATATGTACTCCAACACTTGCCGTTTCCGGCGCTAAGTTATTTTCTTTCCTCGGGTTCGGGTTTTTGTCTCCGTGTGTTGTTGTCTTTGTCATGCATATCATATCATGTCATCATGTGCATTGCATTTGCATACGTGTTCGTCTCATGCATCCGAGCATTTTCCCTGTTGTCCGTTTTGCATTCTGGCGCTCTTATCTCCTCCGGTGGTCCTTTCTACCTTTTTTCGTGTGTGGGGGTTAAACATTTCCGGACTGGACCGAGACTTGCCAAGTGGCCTTGGTTTACTACCGGTAGACCTCCTGTCAAGTTTCATACCATTTGGACTTCGTTTGATGCTCCAACGGTTAACCGAGGGACCGAGAAGGCCTCATGTGTGTTGCAGCCGAACACCCTTCCAATTTGGGCCAAAACCCACCTAAACCCTCTCCATCATCTAGAGCGCTCGATCACAATCGCGTGGCCGAAAACCGCACCTCATTTGGACTCTCCTAGCTCCCTCTATGTCTATATAAAGTCATCCCCCCGAAAATCCCGGGTCTCCTCTCCCCCCTAACACTAATTTTTCCCTCGCGCCGCGCCGGACATGTCCGGAGCCTTTCGGACGAACCGCGCCGCCGCCCCGCGCCAGTAGGAGGGCACCACTGGCCCCAGCCACCGTGCCCCGCCGCCGGCCCGCTCGGCCCGCACCGGGCCCTCTCCACCGCGCGCCCGGGCCGCCGCCTCATCTCACCCCGCGCCGCCAGGGGAGCCCGATTCGCCGCCACACTTCGACACCGGCCGCCGCAGTGCCATTGCCGGCCGGAGTAAGCTCCGCCGCGGCAAGCTCCACTCTCCGCCGAGCTCCCTCGCTGCCCGACCTCGCCGTCCGCCGCCCCTCGCTGCGGCGCGCCGCATTGCTCCGGATCCGGTCGGCAAGCTCCTTCCCTCGACAGATCCGGCCGCCCCCCTCTCACTTCAGCGAACAGGGACTTCTCCGGCGAACTTCGTTTTGCGTGCGCGCCAGATCTGGATTCGGTTGCTACAGTAACCCTAGGGTTGACCTCGATTTTTCCCCAAGTTTGCATATTATTTTGCATTCTTCTTCATGCTGTAACTCCGCATCCACAGCTCCATTTTGTGGGTGTAGCATATAAAAATGTTCGTCTCTTAGAGTACATCATTTCATCTCATTGCATCATTTTCATTCGAGCTCATCTTGATGCCCGAAATGCTGTTGGAAGAGAGTTATTTGAGTTAATTGTCAGATCTATTGCACCAAATAGCTATTTGTCATTTTTGCCATGATTAATGTGTGCATGATATGCTCCTGAGCTCTACATGAGTTTTGTTATATGCCATTCCATCTTTATAGAGGTGCTTATCATGTATTTTTGTGATATGTGTGGTGACTAGCACAAGCTTGCAAATTAGTGCATTCGTTAATGCTGTTTTCAGGGACTTAGAATTTCTCTAAGTCCTTGTCCTGTTTCTGTCAATATGCCATATGTTCATGTTATTTCCTAGTGATCCGTGCCTCTTTTGAGGATGATCAGTAAGGATGATTTGTTAATATTGTGATGCTCTATCCATTGATGTCTTTGTTTGCAATGATGGAGCACCCTAGCTTGAGTCAATCGAGCTCTACTTTTGCTATTTCGTGAATCCTGGCAGATTATCTACTTGTTAGCGATTTTGCCGAGGATGTTGTTGTTGATCCGTGCATGCTATGTTGTTGTTCTTGCCATGTCTAGCATATATGATATGTATTCGTGATGGGTGTATGCTTAGTTTGTCATGCCTTGCTCTGTAGTGAGTGCATCGAGCTCGTAAACATGCCTACTCGTTAACAGATTTGCATGCTCCAGATTTTCTCTAAGTCTGTAATCTGATTATGTTTTTGCCATGTTCACATGCTTGCAATTGTATTTTCTGATCCCTTTTGGCTCAAGGTCACTAAGGGACTTTTGTTAAGTGCTTTGAGTAGCTTCTTGTCATGCCTTGCTTTGCCATGTTAAGTTCCTGTAGCATATAGTTTTCATGCTCCAAACTGTGCTACCTGATCTGAAATTCCAGGCTTGTGTTAATTTCACTGTCTGAAACCTGTTTATCATTTGCATTTCTTCCATGCTTATTTGAACTTGTTAATGGATGAATTGGCCGTAACTCAGTGTTCATATATTGTCAAGCATCATGAGTGGATCCCTGCCATGTATTTTGTTGCCATGTTTGCGTCTTGTAGCATAATTCTTTTGATGCATTTAGTTGGCTACTTGTTGTTTATCGCAGACCGGTGCCATATTTGTTTTGCTTGCCATTTCCAAACCGTGCATCCGATTCCGGTGATCTTTATATCGATTTCATCCGAAATCACCTCACCTTTCCAGTGGCACTATTGGATTTCCAAGTTGAGGCCAGGTTCAATCATTCCTTGTCAAATCTTGCATATGCATCACATTTCGCATCCCGCATAGCATACCATGTCTGCATCATGTTGTTTGAGCTTTGCACGTGGTTGATTGTGTTCCTTTTGCTTGTTTGTCTTGTTTGGGTAGAGCCAGGGGACGGGTTCGCTAATGAGGAGCCCGCTGAGTTTGCTTCCGAGGATCCAGTCAACTCTAACAACTTTGCAGGCAAGATGATCATACCCTTGAAATCACTTCTATCTTTGCTTGCTAGATGCTCGCTCTTTTGCTATGCCTATGCTATGATGCCTACCACTCGCTGATCATGCCTCCCAAATTGCCATGTCAAATCTCTAACCCCCATGTCCTAGCAAACCGTTGATTGGCTATGTTACCGCTTTGCTCAGCCCCTCTTATAGCGTTGCTAGTTGCAGGTGAAGATTGGAGATTGTTCCTTGTTCGAACATTATTTATTTGTTGGGATATCACTATATTATCTTGTTATCTTAATGAATCTATATACTTGGTAAAGGGTGGAAGGCTCAGCCTTTTGCCTAGTGTTTTGTTCCACTCTTGCCGCCCTAGTTTCCGTCATATCTGTGTTATGTTCCCGGATTTTGCGTTCCTTACACGGTTGGGTGATAATGGGAACCCCTTTACAATTCGCCTTGAATAAAACTCCTCCAGCAATGCCCAACCTTGGTTTTACCATTTTCCACCTAGCCTCTTTTTCCCTTGGGTTCCGCGGGCTCAAGGGTCATCGTTATTTAACCCCCGGGCCAGTGCTCCTCTAAGTGTTGGGCCAACCTGACAGCTGCCGGTGGCCACCAGGGGCAACTCTGGGCTGGCCTACCCGTACCTTGGACAATCCGGTGTGCCCTGAGAACGAGATATGTGCAGCTCCTATTGGGATTTGTCGGCACATCCGGGCGGTGCTGCTAGATTTGTTTTACCTTGTCGAAGTTGTCTTGTAGAACCGGGATACCGAGTCTGATCGGAATGTCTCGGAAGAAGGTTTATCCTTCGTTGACCGTGAGAGCTTGTGATGGGCTAAGTTGGGACTCCCCTGCAGGGATTTGAACTTCCGAAAGTCGTGCCCGCGGTTATGGGCAAATGGGAATTTGTTAATGTCCGATTGTAGATAACATGAACCTTATTTTAATTAAAATGAATCAACCGCGTGTGTTACCGTGATGGTCTCTTCTCGGCGGAGTCCGGAAGTGAACACGGTGTTGGAGTAATGTTTGCCATAGGTTGTTCTATAGTTCTTCATTCGTGCTTTGCCTTCTCTTCTCGTTCTCTTTTGCGAACAGGATAGCCACCATATATGCTAGTCGCTTGCTGCAGCTCCACATATCACCTTGCCTTACCTATAAGCTTAAATAGTCTTGATCGCGAGGGTGCGAGATTGCTGAGTCCCCATGGCTCACAGATTACTTCCAAACTAGATGCATGGCCCGATGGCTCCGTTCCAGATGATGCGCTTGAGCTCAAGTGGGAGTTCGACGAAGACTCACGCCGTTACTATGTGTCTTTTCCTGATGATCAGTAGTGGTGCTCAGTTGGGGCGATCGGGACCGTGTCGCATGTTGGGGTTGATCTTTTATTTTGGTACCGTAGTCGGACCATGAGTGTATTGGATGATTGTAATGCTATTTATGTACTTTTTGTGACATGGCGAGTGTAAGCCAACTATGTACCTTTCCCCTTATTATCTATTTACGTGGGTTGTTGTGAAGATTATGTTACTTGCGACATTGCTTTCAATGCGGTTATGCCTCTAAGTCGTGCTTTGACACGTAGGAGATATAGCCGCATCGAGGGCGTTACACCATAATTCCTTATGGATCCACAAAGACATACATATTCAGCGGCCTACTCTATTTACAACAATTTCCATATCCCGCTGACCCGCTTGACATGGTTAGTGTGGAATATCCAAGTCTGTTTTGTTTGATCCAAGATTCCTTTGCAACCTCGTCAGTTTGACCTCAGCGGCAATGTTAAACCATATCACCGCGTATTTCCAGAAATGGGTATACCGATAAAATGACAAAGTCAAAAGCCGAATAATTAGCTCCGACTCGGTGTACTCGCCGACGAAATCAAGTACCCGGTTAGTCTGTCAGGAAAAGCATTTGTCCGTCAGCCCCTGTCGGGCAAAGTCTCGAAATGTAAATGTTTGGGGTATGACATAACTATAACTACATACACCGTTATAGAAGGCAGTCAAATCTCTGGCATGTGCCACATGCTCGAGCCAAAGGAAATAAATCAAGATAAATCAGTGCACCTATGAGCAGTCAGATCCCGTCAGAAGATGGCCATAATTAATTCTAAGCATTTATTGAACCCTGAAGGCTTGCAGCAACCCCATGACAGATGTAAAAAGGTTTTCATGACCAAACAGAAATTTATGATCAGATCCATCAGACATCAACGCAGATATTAGAAAATCAACATCAACAAAAGGATTTGGTATATGAGCAAGGACACATCAAAATTTGGGAAAAGCCATCCCAGAGCAACGTAAGTTGATCATCTGAAATTCTCAGGGGAACAATAAATAAAGGAAAAAGGATGCCCGAGTTGGAAACGGTATCCTCAAGTCATACTTGTTCCCAGAGCAACTAAATCTTGAGGACGAGATTTCTTTAAGGGGGTAAGAGTTGTAACAGCCTGGATTTTGGCTCTTTCCTTTTTCTTTTTGATTTATTGGTTTTTGCTGTGTTTTTCTTTTTGGAGTGGTTCTGTGGCCTTGTCACCTGGAAGATCATTCTCATTTCCCTTCCCAAGTGGCTCATCATTCTCAAAACCTTGCCAAGATCATATCACTTCACTAGTTGACCAAACCCTAAAATCTTTTTCTCATGAATATTCCTTTTTCTATTAAAGGAATAACCTTGTCTACCCTAGGTTGTGAAGCAACCTTTATTTCCATCACTCCTAAAATTCCCAAATAATTCTCATAAATTGTTTGGGTTATATATTTCTCAAATATGGCGAAATATTTCATTTGTCATGTTTATCATCTTGCTCAATTAATTCATTTCCTATTCTGCCCTAAATGGCACATTCTGAAGCAAGTGCTATTTTCATTTTCCCAATTGACCTCAAACTCCTTGGACACCTTTTCCTGTCCATATCATTGCCACATGCCAAAATGCAATCTCATTTGCCTAGTAATTATTTAATTATGATTTTCCAAAGTTTCTATCCAGAAATAAGCTTTGTGAAGGAGGTGCAAGCTAGGCATATCCAAATGAGTTGCCATTTTCCATGGTCCCTCATATCATCATATCATAGCCCTCCACCAAAGTAGAGCTCATGTTATGCCTCCATGTGAGCTCACTTTCAATTCTTTGATTCTGCCCAAAATTTTAGTTTGTGAAGCAAGTATATTTTATCTTGCTCCATTATGGCTGTAAATTTTTCTAGGCCTTCTATTATCCATATAACCTACGTCAACCCATTTTGGGCATGTTTCATCAAGCCATTTTTCTTCTAGAAAGTGTGCAAGTTTCTGGTCAGCAAGGATGTTTGTGAAGCAAGTACCATTTTGGTGAATCCAATTAGTATGAAACTTATACAGGATCTTTGTATGATCAAATCATGAAGCCTTGCGAAACTTGACCTCCAGTGGCCACTCCATTTGAGTCCATCATTCAAATATCATTTCTGGACCATTTTGGTCAGTTGCAAAGCAACTATGATTTATCTTGTTCCAATTCTTCTCCAAGTTACCAGGATGAAAGTCGTTCTTTACCTCAACCTCGCAGACAACCCCGTTGGATCCAAGACCCTCCCTGTTGATCACTAGTGCTCACCCAAGTTTACTGCAGTAAACTTCAGAGGGTTCTCGCCGTTTAACCAGATCACTTTTTATCGATCTACCACCGTAGATGAGACCTACCCTGGATGAGCTTCCCACTAGACAACATGGTCAAGCGTCTCTCCCTCGCTACATGCCAGTGCACGCGGTGAGCACGTTAATTGCAAGTCTGTGCGCGCGCTCTGCTGCCATTGGCCGCGCCCAGGATGGATTCTTGCTCGGGCCCCTCTCCCCCTCATCGTCTTAGCGCACGTGAGCATGTCCATTGTCTTCCTCTCGTCGTCACCGATCACATAGACCCCTCCCCCTCCGGCAGCTTCCTCACCGACGCAAACCGCCGCATGCCCACGGGCACACAGTGGCCGTTTGGATCTGTGCGTGCCCTGGCCTCTTCCTTCCCGTGCTCCAGCGTCGCCTATGCCCCATGAGAACCTCAACTGTGTCTCCCTCGTCGCTTGCCCCCTAGTTCATGCACGCGCACACGCGTCGGCCACGCGTCCGCGGCGACGACGGCACGGCACCACGCCCCGCGGCTATTTAAGGCCACCCCGAGACCCTCCGAGCTCACCCACAGCCTCACCCCTCCTCTCTAAGCCTCCCCGACCACCCAAACGAGATCGAGGAGCTCTCATTCCTTCCCCTCGTCACCACGGCCACCGCTGTGTCCCGGCTAAATTCGCTCAAAGACGTCCCCCTCCTTGCTGTTGGGGAACGTAGCATAAATTCAAATTTTTCCTACGTGTCACCAAGATCTATCTATGGAGTCATCTAGCAACGAGGGAGGAGTGGATCTACATAACCTTGTAGATCGCGCGCGGAAGCGTTCAAGAGAACGGGGTTGAAGGAGTCGTACTCGTCGTGATCCAAATCACCGATGATCCTAGCGCCGAACGGACGGCACCTCCGCGTTCAACACACGTACGGAGCAGCGACGTCTCCTCCTTCTTGATCCAGCAAGGGGGAAGGAGAGGTTGATGGAGATCCAACAGCACGACGGCGTGGTGGTGGAAGTAGCGGGATTCCAACAGGGCTTCGCCAAGCGCTGTGGGAAGAGCGAGATGTGTCATGGGAGGGAGAGGGAGGCGCTAGGGCTTAGGTATGGTTGTCCTCCCTTCCCCCCACTATATATAGGGCCAAGGGAGAGGGGGAGGGCGCAGCCTTGCCTCTTCCTCCAAGGAAGGGTGCGGCCAAGGGGGGGAGGAGTCCATCCTCCCCAAGGCACCTCGGAGGTGCCTTCCCCCTTTAGGACTCTCCCTTTTTCCTCTACTCTTGGCGCATGGGCCTCTTGGGGCTGGTGCCCTTAGCCCATATAGGCCAAGGCGCACACCCTACAGCCCATGTGGCCCCCCGGGGCAGGTGGCCCCACCCGGTGGACCCCCGGGACCCTTCCGGTGGTCCCGGTACAATACAGGTGACCCCGAAACTTGTCCCGATGGCCGAAATAGCACTTCCTATATATAATTCTTTACCTCCGGACCATTCCGGAACTCCTCGTGATGTCCAGGATCTCATACGGGACTCCGAACAACTTTAGGGTTACCGCATACTAATATCTCTATAACCCTAGCATCACCGAACCTTAAGTGTGTAGACCCTATGGGTTCGGGAGACATGCAGACATGACCGAGACGTTCTCCAGTCAATAACCAACAGCGGGATCTGGATACCCATGTTGGCTCCCACATGTTCCACGATGATCTCATCGGATGAACCACGATGTCAAGGACTTAATCAATCCCGTATACAATTCCCTTTGTCTATCGGTACGATACTTGCCCGAGATTCGATCGTCGGTATCCCGATACCTTGTTCAATCTCGTTACCGGCAAGTCTCTTTACTCGTTCCGTAACACATCATCCCATGATCAACTCCTTGATCACATTGTGCACATTATGATGATGTCCTACTGAGTGGGCCCAGAGATACCTCTCCGTTTACACGGAGTGACAAATCCCAGTCTCGATTCGTGCCAACCCAACAGACACTTTCGGAGATACCCGTAGTGTACCTTTATAGCCACCCAGTTACGTTGTGACGTTTGGCACACCCAAAGCACTCCTACGGTATCCGGGAGTTACACAATCTCATGGTCTAAGGAAATGATACTTGACATTAGAAAAGCTTTAGCATACGAACTACACGATCTAGTGCTATGCTTAGGATTGGGTCTTGTCCATCACATCATTCTCCTAATGATGTGATCCCGTTATCAATGACATCCAATGTCCATGGTCAGGAAACCGTGACCATCTATTGATCAACGAGCTAGTCAACTAGAGGCTTACTAGGGACATGGTGTTGTCTATGTATCCACACATGTATCTGAGTTTCCTATCAATACAATTCTAGCATGGATAATAAACGATTATCACGAACAAGGAAATATAAGAATAATCAATTTATTATTGCCTCTAGGGCATATTTCCAACAGTCTCCCACTTGCACTAGAGTCAATAATCTAGTTCACATTGATATGTGATTAACACTCAAGGTCACATCCCTATGTGACTAACACCTAAAGAGTTTACTAGACTCAATAATATAGTTCACATTTACCATGTGATTAACACTCGATGAGTTCTGGGTTTGATCATGTTATGCTTGTGAGAGAGGTTATAGTCAACGAGTCTGAACCTTTCAGATCCGTGTGTGCTTTACAAATCTCTATGTCATCTCCTAGATGCAGCTACCATGCTCTATTTGGAGCTATTCCAAATAACTGTTCTACTATATGAATCCACTTTACTACTCAGAATAATCTGGATTAGTGTCAAAGCTTGCATCGCCGTAACCCTTTACGACGAACTCTTTTACCACCACCATAATCGAGAAAATTCCTTAGTCCACTAGTTACTAAGGATAACTTTGACCGCTGTCCTGTGATCCATTCTTGGATCACTCTTGTACCCCTTGACTGACTCATGGCATGGCATACTTCAGGTGCGGTACACAACATAGCATACTGTAGAGCCTATGTCTTAAGCATAGGGGACGACCTTCGTCCTTTCTCTCTATTCTGCCGTGGTCGAGCTTTAAGTCTTAACTTCATACCTTACAACTCAGGCAAGAACTCCTTCTTTGACTGATCCATCTTGAACACCTTGAAGATCATGTCAAGGTATGTGCTCATTTGAAAGTACCATTAAGCGTTTTAATCTATCCTTATAGATCTTGATGCTCAATGTTCAAGTAGCTTAATCCAGGCTTTCCACTGAAAAACACTTTCCAAATAACCCTATATGCTTTCCAGAAATTCTACATCATTTCTGATCAACAATATGTCAACATATATTTATCAGAAATTCTATAGTGCTCCCACTCACTTCTTTGGAAATACAAGTTTCTCATAAACTTTGTATAAACCCAAAATCTTTGATCATCTCATCAAAGCGTACATTCCAACTCCGAGATGCTTACTCCAGTCCTTAGAAGGATTGATGGAGCTTTGCATACTTATTAGCATCTTTCAGGATTGACAAAACCTTCCGGTTGTATCACATACAACTTTTCCTCAAAAATCGTCGAGGAAATAATGGTTTTTGGCATCCTATCTGCAAGATTTCATAAATAATGCAGTAATCGCTAATATAATTCCAACAGACTCTTAGCATCGCTACGAGTGAGAAAGTCTCATCATAGTCAACTTCTTGAACTTGTCGGAAAACATCTTAACGACAAGTCGAGCTTTCTTAATGGTGACATTTACCAGCATTGTCCGTCTTCCTTTTAAAATCCATCTATACTCAATAGCCTTACGACCATCGAGCCGTTCTGCCAAAGTCTACACTTTGTTTTCATACATGGATCCTCTCTCGGATTTTATGGCCTCGAGCCATTTATCCGAATCTGGGCCCACCATCGCTTCTCCATAGCTCGTAGGTTCATTGTTGTCTAGAAACATGACTTCCAAGACAGGATTACGTACCACTCTGAAGTAGTACGCATCCTTGTCATCCCACGAGGTTTGGTAGTGACTTGATCTGAAGTTTCATGACCACTATCATAAGCTTCCACTTCAATTGGTGTAGGTGCCACAGGAACAACTTCCTGTGCCCTGCCACACACTAGTTGAAGAGACGGTTCAATAACCTCATCAAGTCTCCACCATCCTCCCACTCAATTCTTTCGAGAGAAACTTTTCCTCGAGAAAGGACCCGATTCTAGAAACAATCCCTTATTGCTTTCGGATCTGAGACAGGAGGTATACCCAACTGTTTTGGGTGTCCTATGAAGATGCATTTATCCGCTTTGGGTTCGAGCTTATCAGCCTGAAACTTTTTCACATAAGCGTCGCAGCCCCAAACTTTTAAGAAATGACAGCTTAGGTTTCTCTAAACCATAGTTCATACGGTGTCATCTCATCGGAATTACATGGTTTCCTATTTAAAGTGAATGTGGTTGTCTTTAATGCCTAACCCATAAACTATCGTGGTAATTCGATAAGAGACATCATGGTATGCATCATATCCAATAGGGTGCAGTTATGATGTTCGGACACACCATCACACTATGGTGTTCCAGGCTGTATTAGTTGTGAAACAATTTCCACAATGTCTTAATTTTGTGCAAACTCGTAATTCAGATATTCATCTCTATGATCATATCATAGATCTTTTATCCTCTTGTCACGACGATCTTTCAACTTCACCCTAAAATTACTTGAACCTTTCAATTATTCAGACTCGTGATTCATCGAGTAAATATACTCAACATCTACTCAAATCATCTATGAAGTAAGAACATAACGACATCCACTACATGCCTCAACACTCATTGGATTGCACACATCAAAATGTATTACTTCCAACAAGTTGCTCTCTAGTTCCATTTCACTGAAAACGAGGCTTTCAGTCATCTTGCCCATGTGGTATGATTTGCATGTCTCAAGTGATTCAAAATCAAGTGAGTCCAAACGGTCCATTTGCATGGAGTTTCTTCATGCATATCTACCAACAAACATGGTTCGCATGTCTCAGTCCTTTCAAAACGAGTGAGTCCAAAGATCGATCAACATGGAGCTTCTTCATGCGTTTTACACTGATATGACTTAAGTGGCAGTGCCAAAAGTAGGTGGTACTATCATTACTATCCTATATCTTTTGGCATGAACATGTGTATCACTATGATCGAGATTCAATAAACCATTCAATTCAGGTGTAAGACCATTGAAGGTATTATTCAAATAAACAGAGTAACCATTATTCTCCTTAAATGAATAACTGTATTGCGATAGACATAATCCAATCATGTCTATGCTCAACGCAAACACAAAATAACAATTATTTAGGTTTTAATACCAATCTCGATGGTAGAGGGAGCGTGCGATGCTTGATCATATCAACCCTGGAAACACTTCCAACACATATCGTCAGCTCACCTTTAGCTAGTCTCCGTTTATTCCGTAGCCTTTTGTTTCGAGTTACTAACACTTAGCAACCGAACCGGTATCTAATACCCTGGTGCTACTAGGAGTACTAGTAAAGTTCACATTAACACAATGTATATCCAATATACTTCTATCGACTTTGCCAGCCTTCTCATCTACCAAGTATCTAGGGTAATTCTGCTCCAGTGGCTGTTCCTCTTATTACAGAAGCACTTAGTCTCGGGCTTGGGTTCAACCTTGGGTTTCTTCACTAGAGCAGCAGCTGAATTGCCATTTCATGAAGTATCCCTTTGTTCCCTTGCCCTTCTTGAAACTAGTGGTTTCACTAACCATCAACAATTGATGCTCCTTCTTGATTTCTACTTTCGCGGTGTCAAACATCGCGAATATCTCAAGGATCATCATATATGTCCCCGATACATTATAGTTCATCACGAAGCTCTAGCAGCTTGGTGGTAATGACTTCGGAGAAACATCACTATCTCATTTGGAAGATCAACTCCCACTCGATTCAAATGATTGTTGTACTCAGACAATCTGAGCACAAGCTCAACAATTGAGCTTTTCTCCTTAGTTTGTAGGCTAAGAAAATCATCGGAGGTCTTATACCTCTTGACGTGGGCACGAGCCTGAAATCCCAATTTCAGCCCTCGAAACATCTCATATGTTTCGCGACGTTTCAAAGCGTCTTCGGTGCCTCAACTCTAAACCGTTTAGCTGAACTATCACGTAGTTATCAAAATGTGTATGTCAGATGTTCGCAACATCCACAAACAACGTTCGAGGTTCAGCACATTGAGTGGTGCATTAAGGACATAAGCTTTCTATGAAGCAATGAGGACAATCCTTAGTTTCCGGACCTAGTCCGCATAATTGCTACTATCAACTTTCAACTAAATTTTCTCTAGGAACATATCTAAATAGTAGAACTGAAGCGCGAGCTACGACATAATTTGCGAAGACCTTTTGACTATGTTCAGGATAATTAAGTTCATCTTATGAACTCCGACTCAGATAGACATCCCTCTAGTCATCTAAGTGATTACATGATCCGAGTCAACTAGGCCGTGTCCGATCATCACGTGAGACGGACTAGTCATCATCGGTGAACATCTTCATGTTGATCGTATCTACCATACGACTCATGCTCGACCTTTCGGTATTCTGTGTTCCGAGGCCATGTCTGTACACATGCTAGGCTCGTCAAGTCAACCTAAGTGTTTCGCGTGTGTAAATCTGTCTTACACCTGTTGTATGTGAACGTTAGAATCTATCACACCCGATCATCATGTGGTGCTTCGAAACAACGAACTGTCGCAACGGTGCACAGTTAGGGGGAACACTTTCTTGAAATTATTATGAGGGATCATCTTATTTACTACCATCGTTCTAAGTAAACAAGATGCAAAAACATGATAAACATCACATGCAATCAAATAGTGACATGATATGGCCAATATCATATTGCTCCTTTTGATCTCCATCTTCGGGGCTCCATGATCATCATCGTCACCGGCATGACACCATGATCTCCATCATCATGATCTCTATC
Source organism: Triticum dicoccoides (assembly GCF_002162155.2). Lineage (NCBI taxonomy): Eukaryota > Viridiplantae > Streptophyta > Magnoliopsida > Poales > Poaceae > Triticum > Triticum dicoccoides. The sequence continues at coordinate 199,593,786 of NC_041380.1, forward strand.
ATCGTGTCTTCATGAAGTTGTCTCGTCAACTATTACTTCTACTACAATAGCTAACGGTTAGCAATAAAGTAAATTAATTACATGACATTTATGTTGACACGCAGGTCATAAATAAATTAAGACAACTCCTATGGCTCCTGCCGGTTGTCATACTCATCGACATGCAAGTCGTGATTCCTATTACAAGAACATGATCAATCTCATACATCACATATATCATTCATCACATCCTTTTGGCCATATCACATCACATAGCATACCCTGCAAAAACAAGTTAGACGTCCTCTAATTGTTGTTTGCATGTTTTACGTGGCTGCTATGGGTTACTAGCAAGAACGTTTCTTACCTACGCAAATACCACAACGTGATATGCCAATTGCTATTTACCCTTCATAAGGACCCTTTTCATCGAATCCGATCCGACTAAAGTGGGAGAGACAGACACCCGCTAGCCACCTTATGCCACTAGTGCATGTCAGTCGGTGGAACCAGTCTCACGTAAGAGTACGTGTAAGGTTGGTCCGGGCCGCTTCATCCCACGATGCCGCCGAATCAAGATAAGACTAGTAACAGCAAGCATATTGAACAAAATCAACGCCCACAACTACTTTGTGTTCCACTCGTGCATAGAAACTACGCATAGACCTAGCTCATGATGCCACTGTTGGGGAACGTAGCATAAATTCAAATTTTTCCTACGTGTCACCAAGATCTATCTATGGAGTCATCTAGCAACGAGGGAGGAGTGGATCTACATACCCTTGTAGATCGCACGCGGAAGCGTTCAAGAGAACGGGGTTGAAGGAGTCGTACTCGTCGTGATCCAAATCACCGATGATCCTAGCGCCGAACGGACGGCACCTCCGCGTTCAACACACGTACGGAGCAGCGACGTCTCCTCCTTCTTGATCCAGCAAGGGGGAAGGAGAGGTTGATGGAGATCCAACATCACGACGGCGTGGTGGTGGAAGTAGCGGGATTCCAACAGGGCTTCGCCAAGCGCTGTGCGAAGAGGGAGATGTGTCATGGGAGGGAGAGGGAGGCGCCAGGGCTTAGGTATGGTTGTCCTCCCTTCCCCCCACTATATATAGGGCCAAGGGAGAGGGGGAGGGCGCAGCCTTGCCTCTTACTCCAAGGAAGGGTGCGTCCAAGGGGGGGAGGAGTCCATCCTCCCCAAGGCACCTCGGAGGTGCCTTCCCCCTTTAGGACTCTCCCTTTTTCCTCTACTCTTGGCGCATGGGCCTCTTGGGGCTGGTGCCCTTGGCCCATATAGGCCAAGGCGCACCCCCTACAGCCCATGTGGCCCCCCGGGGCAGGTGGCCCCACCCGGTGGACCCCCGGGACCCTTCCGGTGGTCCCGGTACAATACCGGTGACCCCGAAACTTGTCCCGATGGCCGAAATAGCACTTCCTATATATAATTCTTTACCTCCGGACCATTCCGGAACTCCTCGTGACGTCCGGGATCTCATCCGAGACTCCGAACAACTTTCGGGTTACCGCATACTAATATCTCTATAACCCTAGCGTCACCGAACCTTAAGTGTGTAGACCCTATGGGTTCGGGAGACATGCAGACATGACCGAGACGTTCTCCAATCAATAACCAATAGCGGGATCTGGATACCCATGTTGGCTCCCACATGTTCCACAATGATCTCATCGGATGAACCACGATGTCAAGGACTTAATCAATCCCGTATACAATTCCCTTTCTCTATCGGTACGATACTTGCCCGAGATTCGATCGTCGGTATCCCGATACCTTGTTCAATCTCGTTACGGGCAAGTCTCTTTACTCGTTCCGTAACACATCATCCCATGATCAACTCCTTGATCACATTGTGCACATTATGATGATGTCCTACCGAGTGGGCCCAGAGATACCTCTCCGTTTACACGGAGTGACAAATCCCAGTCTCGATTCGTGCCAACCCAACAGACACTTTCGGAGATACCCGTAGTGTACCTTTATCACGAACAAGGAAATATAATTCTAGCATGGATAATAAACGATTATCACGAACAAGGAAATATAATAATAATCAATTTATTATTGCCTCTAGGGCATATTTCCAACAATTGCCTTCTTTCACCACTAGAGCCCCTATCTACATCCGATGACCCTCCAATGCGGTTTCCCTCACCCTCCGGTGCACCAGGGAGCCATGCCCGTCGCCGCCCGACGTATCCGTCCGCTGCGGTTGAGGTTGCTCCCATTCCCCTCGCCTTCGGCAACCGAGAGGAAGACCAGGTGATGCGGCTCGATCCCCCGAGCACGTTGGTGTGCCGAGCACCGCGGGAGGCGGCCAGAGTCGCCGACGAGCCCCGTCGGGACCTTTCTCTGTCGCGGCCAGGCGCGGGCGAGAGGAAGGGGACGAAGGCGCCGACCCCCCTGCCAACTGACCACGGGCCCCGCACGTCAGCCCCTCGGTGTTGACCCCACCAGTCCAGCATGGACAAGTGACGGGCCCCACATGTGTGGGACCCACACGTCAGCGTCACACGAGTCGGCCCCGCGTTTGCCTAGCCGGATAAGTGGAAACACATATGCTGAAATGCATTTTCATTAAGAGAAGGCGTATTTTGGTCTTAGTTCGGTTAGAAGTACGTTTTCCTTCGGGGAAAGCGTATTTCCACTTAACTACCGCTAGAAATACGTTTTCTTTGCTAGAAGGCATATTCCTCTAAATGTGCTTTCTGTTTTTCTGCTCAGGGGCCTGTTTGTAGAGTTTATTTTATAGATTGGTCCCTGGATTTCAAGCGCTTATAACTTTTCAACCACAACTCCAAATCAGGTGATTCCAAAGCCCACTTCTTTGTTTCGCCGAGCCCGTTCTGATGGAATCATTTTGACCATGTTTTGACATTCTAAAAATGACCATTTTGGTCCTGCCCTTATTCAGCTACCTCCGAGAGAGTACATTTTCCGGCGATCCTTTCTGCGAGTTTCTCGCACCTTGTCCCGGTGATTTCTTCCACACCAAACAAGCCACACCTTCCATTTGCATGATTGCAATGCAGAGACATGGTTTAAATTATTTAAACTTGTTTGAAATATTTCTTTAGCTACATGACTTTGTGCATGGCAATTTCTCGGAGTTGTATTTTGATCTTGTTATTGCCATGATGTTGCTTGGAGTTCTAGGACTTATATTTTGCAGCTTATGTTGTTGACATGTTGCCATTGGATTATTAGTGGCTTATGTTATGATTATTTTCATGGTGGTTTTGGATATGATATTTTTGGAGTATTACTTTGGATGTCATGCTGCCTTTTGATTATTAGTGGTTAGTATGATTATTTTCATGACGATACCTGTTATTATCTTTGGGAGTATTACCTTGGATATCATGCTGCCGTTGGATTATTAGTGGTTAGTATGATTATTTTCATGATGATACCTGTTATTATCTTTGGGAGTATTACCTTGGATATCATGCTGCCTTTGGATTATTAGTGGTTAGTATGATTATTTTCATGATGATACCTGTTATTATCTTTGGGAGTATTACCTTAGATCTCATGCTGCCTTTGGATTATTAGTGGTTAGTATGATTATTTTCATGATGGTAGTTGATGTTCTGTTGCTTGGAGTATTATTTTCAGAAATGATGTTTACATGTGGATCTTAGCCAAATAGCTTTGTTCTTGTTATTGGAGTAGTAGGACTATTTTTTTCGGATTCATCATGATAGTAGTATTGTGCTACCCTTGGAGTATTTTGAGATGATGAGATTATGTTTGGATTATTTGTTGGATATTGTTATGACTTGGATTATAGTTTGATAGTTGATATTGGTGTATCAGTTACCACAGTTATATTTTTGGGGATAAATTCCGTCATTAAGTTGGTCAGGTGCCACCGAACTGGGCTTTTTCCAGTGCAACCACATTGTCCTTTTATGGGAAGGCCCTAATGTGTTCTATTGTAATGCCTCTCGCCGGTGCCTCCAACTAGGGAAGGTTATCGGCATGCGCACCCTGGCCCGGTAAGCAGACATAACCTTGTGTGCTCATTGTTGTTTTTATGGATCCGAGTCCCCGAGTGGGAGTGTCCCCGAGTGGGGGTGTTTTGACCACGACGGTGGTCGGGGTGTCTTTGGTAGACACGGGGCCACCCAGGACCAGCCTATTGGGGATTTGGGTCGGAGTGGCCAGGAGAGTGCTATGGCAATGGAAGGGTTTTGTCGGAATGCCGTTGTTCCACCCGAATGGAGTGCGAGGCCATGGGTTCCGTGGTGTGGGTACAGTGTGCTACCTCTGCAGAGTGTATTTAATCTATCGATAGTCACGTCCGTACTAAGTCCCACTATTCGATCAACACTCACATGACAGATTGACTTATAGTTGATTTATATGTTGATATGTTGAGCAGTACAGATTGGCAGGATGTTGAGGATGATGTTGGAGACCAAGTTTTGGTCATGGTTGTGATCGCCGGAAAGAACACAGTTTGATACCAAGTGTTGGTCATGGTTGTGATCACCAGAAGGATCACAGTTTGAGACCAAGTGTTGGTCATGGTTGTGATCACCGGAAAGATCACAGTTTGAGATCAAGTGTTGGTCATTGTCGGTGTCAAAACCGGCGGATCTCGGGTAGGGGGTCCCGAACTGTGCGTCTAAGGCAGATGGTAACAGGAGGCAGGGGACACAATGTTTTACCCAGGTTCGGGCCCTCTTGATGGAGGTAACACCCTACGTCCTGCTTGATTTATTCTTGATGATATGAGTATTACAAGAGTTGATCTACCACGAGATCAGAGAGGCTAAACCCTAGAAGCTAGCCTATGGTATGATTGTATGTTGTCCTACGGACTAAAACCCTCCGGTTTATATAGACACCGGAAAGGGCAAGGGTTACACAAGGTCGGTTACAAAGGAGGAGATATACATATCCGTATTGCCTAGCTTGCCTTCCACACGAAGTAGAGTCCTATCTGGACACGAGACGAAGTCTTCAATCTTGTATCTTCATAGTCCAACAGTCCGGCCAAAGGATATAGTCCAGCTGTCCGGAGACCCCCTAATCCAGGACTCCCTCAGTGGCCCCTGAACCAGGCTTCAATGACGATGAGTCCGGCGCGCAGTATTGTATTTGGCATTGCAATGCGGGTTCCTCCTCCGAATACACCACGGAAGAATTTGAATACAAGGATAGTGTCCGACCCTGCAAAATAAGTTCCACATACCACTGTAGAGAGAATAATATTTACACAAATCTAATCTGCTGACTTGTTTCGGCAACATGACATTACGCCATGGCCCGCTGATTATTCGTACCATTTCCTTTAACTAGACCCGCACATAACGCGAGGCAGTTTCTTGACACGTCTTGTCAAAGCAGAGATCGTGTTCCCCTTATTACGGGATTCTCATCAATACGGGCATGGGTAACCCAACCACACCATCGATTACGACGCTTGGGGATAAGCGAGTTTTACTAGGCTAGTGGGGGCGCATAGTTTAGGCCGCCCTTATAAAGGGACAAGGTTTAACATTTTTCTACCCACGCCTTCTTCCTCCTTGCTCATCCATTCTTGCGCACTCGAGCTCCAACGGCCAAGTCCACATCCTTCCCCTCAACCTTCTCCAATCATGTCCGGAGCGGGAGGCAAATGGATGGCTTCCTCCGTTACGGAGGGACACATCAAGAAGCTGCGCGGAGCCAGAAAGTTAGCCGCGAATATCGCGCATCGGCTGCCGGCTGCGGGGCAGATCGTTCCTACCCCTGAACCTCACGAGAGGGTAGTTTTCCTCCACCACTTCCTCCAGGGACTGGGGTTTCCCCTCCATCCATTCATCTGTGGTCTCATTTTCTACTACGGGCTGGACATCCACGATCTGGCCCCAAACTTCATCCTGAACATATCGGCGTTCATAGTCGTGTGTGAGGCTTTCCTCCGCATCCGGCCCCACTTCGGCCTGTGGTTAAAGACCTTCAATATCAAGCCGAAAGTGGTGGGAGGCCAACAAGCAAAATGCGGCGGAGCCATGCTAGGCAAGATGCCCAATGTTATATGGCTCGAAGGCTCCTTCGTGGAGACCATAAAGGGGTGGCAATCGGCGTGGTTCTACATCACCGAGCCGCGCGACACCAACTAGGTGGCTTCCCCCGAGTTTCGATCCGGAATCCCCATGCGGCTCACCTCCTGGAAAGAGAAGGGCCTGTCCTAGGGTTCATCGGTGGAGCTGGACGGACTCCAGAAATGTATCCAGAATATGGCAAGCAATAAGCTCAAGCTTGTCAACATGGTCCAGGTCATGCTCATCCGCCGGATCCTCCCGTGTCAACAACGGGATTTCAACTTGTGGTAGTTCGACCCGTCCCAGCACCAGACTCTGAGCGAGCTCTTCGACACGATGCACAAAGACGTCTGGAGGGTGCTGTTCAAGGGCAATGAGGTCCCTCCCTCTCTCACCGAGGACCACGGGCAAAGCGCGAAGCACCGAGCACATTCGGTGACTTCTATACATCCGGTAGGATATTTTATTTCCCCTAGCATAATCATGTGCGGGGTCTGAGCTCCATGCGTTTGACATGACTGGGTGGAGACGTCGGGGCAGATTAACTGTCCGGCCCCTCTGCCAGAAGACACTGTGGATGCTCTTCTGACGGAGATGCTGACTCCGGCTCCTTACAAGGTGCCTGAGAAGACCAAGAAGGCCAAGGGAACCCGAAAGAGTTCCTGACGCCAGGTGTTATCGGACTCATTGTTCGATAACTCCGCGATGCACTCCTCCCCCGAAGACGAGGAGGAAGATGAAGATGCTCCCCCTCTAGTCGGGGGAGACAAGAAAAGGAAGGCCGCCCCAACCGGGGGGGCCGAAGGGTCCAAGAAGGGAAGGACTCTACTTCCGAACTACTCCACCACCGCCGTCGAAGGCGAAGATGAGTGGCTGCTCAGGGCCAAGCCCCTAGTGAAGTCGTAAGTATTCGGATGCCAGAGTAATTCATAGCATACTTTGTCGCACTCCTTCTCCTAATGCCGAATTATGATTATGCAGACCGCCACGAGCCTGTATCGACGAATCGTCAGACGGCTCCCTAGGCTCGTCAGATATGGATAGCGATCCACGTCCGACCGTCCACCTCCCCTTGCCCTATGGACAATGCCGAGGTATTGTCTCAAGAGGCACCAGGTCAAGGGGAGACGGTCCCGGAGGCGCCTTGAGGCGACCTCCCGGATTCCGGGAGCAGAGGGAGAAAGGCTCTCGAGGGCTCTGAGTTCGGCCCTCAGCCGAACACCGCGCCGGAACCCCAGTGGTTCTGGACTCAGGCAGGCGGCCTCCTTCCAAAAGGGGCAAGACGCCTGTGCCGGTGACCCCTGTCCATCCAGAGGCACCGGACACTCTGCTGGGAGTGCTTCGCAGCGCTTCCATCGACGAAGAGCACCGCACTATTATGAGTGCGGTGATCCAGAAGGTTCAGTCCGCCAAGAGCGGACTGACTGAAGTCTGTGCCAGCCTTCTGATAGGCTTTGAGGTAAGTATATAGGAAAAATATTACCGCATAGATAGTAGCCCCTGATGCTCTATTCGGTGTTCACAAAGAAAAGCCGAACAGAGGATCAAACAGTATCGCAGGAGTCTAATATAAGTATGTCTATATGCGTATGCAGGCTTCGCTGCTGGCCTCTGCCGCACTGACTGCGGAGGTCGCCGCACTGAAGCAGCACCTCAAGGGGTCCAAGGAAGAGCTCGGCCTTGCTAAGAGGCAGCTCAAGGAGAACAAAGGTAAGTAGTACCTAGTCTATGGATATATATAAAAAGAATGTGATTGCAAAATGACAGGATCATTGTAAATTTTCCAGGGGCCACGACCGAGGTGGCGACCTTGAAGCAAGCACTATCCGAGGCCGAAAACAAAGCGGCCAAGGAGCGCACCGAGCGCGAAAGGCATGAGGCACGGGTGGGCGAGGTGCAGCAAGAGCTCCACGCTCTCGTGACGAAGCACGAGGTGTTGGAGCTTGACTTGAAGACGCGAGAGTCCGAGCTTGCCACCGCCCTTGAAAGTGCAAAGAGTGCCAAGGCCGAAGCACAGAAGGCCCTCTAGGAGATTGATGCGATGAAGAAGATAGCGGCGGGTAAGGCATTCTATATGCAAAGCAAGCATGTGAAAGTGAATTACATGTTACTTACCCGAATCCGGAGCTCTCCAGGAGCATTCGCAGATTTGCCCCGCAGCGTGTCGGATGCCACACAATTTTACCAGGCCGAGGAGGGAAGCTCAACGGAGAAGTTGTTCTGGTCTCAGTATACTGGGACCGAACAACCGATGCCTGTGAGCGACCAGCTGAAGCAACTGGTCGAGCTGCACAAGGCGGCCGAATAGGCCATGAAGGGCTTTATAGTCTGGATGTGGCCTGGCGACGCCCTTCCCAATAGCTACTTTGGCCTGGTGAGGCGGCTTGTGGATGCCTGCCCATGGCTTGAAGTCATCAAGTGGTCCATCTGCATCGAAGGTGCACGCCGGGCTTTCACCCGTGTGAAAGTGCAATGGGCCAAGATGGACGCCGTGAAGCTGGTGAAAGAAGGGCCGCCGCAGGGCAAGGAGCATCGCCACCCCGAGATGTACTATGAGGGTGTCCTGAAGGGTGCCCGTTTCGTAGCGGACGAGTGTACGAAAGATGTAATATTTGAGTAGACTTGCTCGTGTGATCCTCTATTATGAAAACTTGTTCATATGCACTATGCAACGCTTGTCTGAATTTAAAATATTACCTTCTGTTCGGCTATTTATCAAATCTGATAGATGGGTAGTCGTCGGCTTTTGCCCCCATGCCACGAGTGCTGGGGTGTTCGGAATAAACCTGAGCACTCTTGTTCACATTGCTGGGTCCTTCGAGGGAGGTGCTCAGCACAACGAACAAGGCAATCGGACCATAATGCGTTATCACTCTCACTTAGCCATAGAATTCTATAATTCTAAATTTCGGCGAAGCCCCTAGTATTCGGAAGGCCGAATTCGGGGCGCGATACATGCCTTAAGCCGGGCAGGGCCGCCTCCTCGCTCTAAGCGGGATAAGTCCTTAGGGACTTGAAACCTCTCGAATAGCGACCAGTCTCTCGCCTTATCATGACTGTCAGTTTTAGCTTTCTCTATTGAGGTGCTTAGCCCAACAGAACCGTGGCACAACCTCAGTAGTTCTCCCAGTGCTACCTTAGCCGATATAGCGGAAAGTAAGGTACCAAATCATGGGAGCCGGGAAAACCCAACTATTGACCTAAGACATGATTCGGAGTTGATGCATATAATGCTATAAGTTCGGGGTGCCACACTGTCGAAAGTGTTCGGACTTCTCACGCCGTATTATGGGGTATGCTTGAGCCCCTAGCGTATTGGCCATACCAGAGTGTACGGGTGCTAGATGTCGTGAATGAACATATATATAAAAAGGAGGAATGCAATAATAGTCTTAATGCTATGCATTGTTTATTCAAAAAGGCATGTTAAAGCAGAATGATACAAGTAGTGCCATAAGAAAAAAAGTAGGACTGTTTGACATGTCCCTTTCAAGGGCAAGCTGAGGAATAGTATTAAAGCAAATATTTCACTCGTTATCGTAATCCACCTGAGAGTTCCGTGGTGTGACGTAGCTTTCTGCCTCCTTGATTGATGCATCATGTGTTCGGCAATCATGGTGCCGGACAGGGTTTCCAGAGATTAAAGTATTGAAAGAGAAAAATAACAAAGCGGGAAGCCGCTAGTGCGGTTTAAGCCGCGTATTGGGGTGTGCCGTGGTTGTTCCCCCCTCCCCGCCTGTGCCCATGGTATTTTTAATGCGTAATTATGTACGCGTGGCACGAATTTCACCGTTTGGCATGGGCCGGGGTGGGGGCCGCATTGCTATGCAAGCTCGGGACATGCCAGGCGGTCCAGTTGCCGATTACTCCGGGCGCGCTTGAAGTTGTCCGGGGTCCTTAATCGCCGAACTAGTGGATTTCCTTAAGAGGCTGCTTTGCGCTTCTGCTGCGAGGGCCGCAGTGTGCTCCTCCGTGCGGAGAGAGCGCTCTGTGTTTCCATTGACTGTGATGACTCCCCGAGGTCTTGGCATCTTGAGCTTGAGATATGCATAATGCGGTACCGCATTGAATCTTGCAAATGTGGTTCGCCTGAGCAGTGCATGGTAGCCACTGCAGAACGGGACTATGTCGAAGATTAATTCTTCGCTTCGGAAGTTATCCGGAGATCCGAAGACCACTTCCAGTGTTACTGAGCCTGTGCAATGGGCCTCTACACCTAGTATGACGCCTTTAAAGGTCATTTTAGTGGGTTTGATCCTTGAGGGATCTATGCCCATTTTGCGCACTGTGTCCTGATAAAGCGGGTTCAGGCTGCTGCCGCCGTCCATTAGGAGTTGAGTGAGGTGAAATCTGTCAATGATTGGGTCTAGGACCAGTGCGGAGAATCTGCCATGACGGATGCTAGTGGGGTGGTCCCTACGATCGAAGGTGATCAGACAGGAGGACCATGGGTTGAACTTGGGGACGACTGGCTCCAACGCATATACGTCCCTGAGCGCACGCTTCCGCTCCCTCTTGGGTGTGGGTTGCGCATATCATGTTCACCGTCCGCACTTGTGGGGGTAACCTCTTCTATCCTCCGGTGTTCGGCTGCCGGGGCGCCTCCTCGTCGTTGCTATGTGACCCCTTATCCTTGTTTTCGGATTTAACTTTCCAGCCTGCTTGAACACCCAACAGTCCCTGTTGGTGTGGTTGGCTGGCTTGTCGGGGGTGCCGTGTATTTGACACGAGCGATCGAGTATACGGTCCAAACTAGACGGGCCCGGAGTGCTTCTTTTGAATGGCTTTTTCAAATGACCGGGTTTAGAGCCTTTGAATCCGGCATTGACTGTCGTATCCTCGGTATTGTCGTTGTTAATGTGGCGCTTATGCTTGTTGCGACGTGGCCTACCATTGCCGTCCTTGGTATCCGAAGTACCATGGTTCTTTGATATGTTATTACTGCGAGCCAGCCAGCTGTCTTCTCCCGCGCAAAAGCGGGTCATGAGTGTCGTGAGGGCTGCCATAGATTCGGCTTTTCCTGGCCAAGGTGCCGGGCGAGCCACTCGTCGCGGATGTCGTGCTTGAAAGCTGCTAGGGCCTCTTCATCCGGACAGTCAACGATTTGATTTTTCTTTGTTAGGAACCATGTCTAGAATTGCCTGGCCGATTCCTCTGGCTGCTAAATTATGTGGCTCAAGTCATCGGCATCTGGCGGTCGCACGTAAGTGCCCTGAAAGTTGTCGAGGAATGCGGCTTCCAGATCTTCCCAACAGCCAATGGACTCTGCTGGCAAGCTGTTGAGCCAATGCGGAGCTGGTCCTTTGAGTTTGAGTGGGAGGTATTTGATGGCGTGTAGGTCATCACCGCGGGCCATGTGAATGTGGAGGAGGAAATCCTCGATCCATACCGCAGGATCTGTTGTGTCGTCGTATGATTCTATATTTACGGGTTTGCAACCCTCTGGGATTTGATGATCCATTACTTCGTCTGTGAAGCATAAGGGGTGTGCGGCGCCTCTGTACTGGGCTATATCGCAACGCAGCTCGAATTAGTCTTGCCCGCTGTGTTCGGCCCGACCGAACTTACTTTTACTGTATCCGGCGTGACGATTTTCGTCTCGCATGGTGGCGCGCCCTCGTGATCCGTAGATCAATCTTGCATGTTTTGCTTTGTCCTCCAAACATCTTGCAGGTCTGGCGTATTTCCCCATGCCTTTTTATTTGAATGACGTCGGGGTACGGGCTGAGCTTTTGGCTGGAATGTCTCTCTGTCGCGGCCACGAGGTGGCCGATCAGCCGTGTCATACGCCGGGGATGTAGGTTTTGGTGCTTCCTCCTCCAGTCGGGGTAGCAACCTGCATTTTGGGCAATTCTTGGAGGGGCGTTTGAGTTTATACTCTTCGGCCGCCAGGACTTCAGTCCATCTGTCAGCTAGCAAATTTTGATCAGCTTGAAGTTGTTGCTGCTTTTTCTTAAGGCTATTTGCCGTGGCTATAATCTGGCGCTTGAAGCACTCTAGTTCGACGGGATCCTCTGGCACGGCGAATTCGTCATCGCCGAGGCTTGCCTCATCTTCGGAGGGGGGCATATAATTATCATCCTCTGCCTCTCCATCTGCCGCTCTCTCAGGAGGGCTGGCTCCTGCATCCTCCTGCTCTAAATCTTGCCGGAGGGGATCGTTGTTGTCTTCGGCACTATCCGGAGTGCTATTATCTCCGGTGTCGGTATCACCACTTTTGCCTTGGCGGGACTTAGAGCGGCGCCGCTGATACCGGCGCTTGGGTTGCTTCTTGGAGGGGTCATCCTCCGTTGTCTCGTTGCCATTGCCTTCTTTGGGTGTGTCCACCATGTATATATCATATGATGAGGTGGCTGTCCAGTGCCCTTTGGGCAGTGGTTCCTCTTCGACTCCCGCATCGTCGTCCATACCATCGATGTCTTCGGAGTCGAAGTCGAGCATGTCGGTTAAGTCATCGACAGTGGCTACTAAGTGGGTGGTGGGTGGGCGGCGAATTTCTTGGTCATCCCAATCCTGCCAGGCGTAGTTCGGCCAGGATCCTTCTGACAAAGGAAAGAGACCTTAATGAGTTCAGTATGTCGCCGAAGTGCGAGTGCTGAAAAATATCGGCGGAGGTAAACTCCATGATCGGCGCCCGGTCGGATTCGATAGGAACGGGTGCGGGCGATTCAGAGTCCGTGGCCGGAGAAGGATCCAGCAGTTTGGCGACACGACTCTTGTGAAGGGTAAGCTCGATATTCGACTCGATCGCCGCAGAGGGTACGGCCTCCATGACGGGGTCTGTCCACCCGTCCATGGATGGCAAAACTGGCTCCGAATTGAGGCTCGGAGCGGCTGCCGGTGCGATCTCCTGAATATGGTCCGATGGTAGAGCTAAATTGTACTCATCGTGACCATGTGGCGCACAAGGCAGGGGCTCGAATCCGCCGTAGATCAAGTCTCCGCGGATATCGGCCGTGTAGTTTAAGCTTCCAAACCTAACCTGATGGCCAGGGGTGTAACTTTCGATCTGCTCCAGATGGCCAAGCGAGTTGGCCCGCAGTGCGAAGCCGCCGAACACAAAGATCTGTCCATGGAGAAAAGTCTCACCCTGGACTGCATCGCTATCGATGATCGTAGGAGCCATCAAGCCTAACGGCGACGATACAGAGGAACTCTCAATGAAAGCACCAATGTCGGTGTCAAAACCGGCGGATCTCGGGTAGGGGTCCCGAACTGTGCGTCTAAGGCGGATGGTAACAGGAGGCAGGGGACACGATGTTTTACCCAGGTTCGGGCCCTCTTGATGGAGATAAAACCCTACGTCCTGCTTGATTTATTCTTGATGATATGAGTATTACAAGAGTTGATCTACCACGAGATCGGAGAGGCTAAACCCTAGAAGCTAGCCTATGGTATGATTGTATGTTGTCCTACGGACTAAAATCCTCCGATTTATATAGACACCAGAAAGGGCTCGGGTTACACAAGGTCGGTTACAAAGGAGGAGATATACATATCCGTATTGCCTAGCTTGCCTTCCACGCCAAGTAGAGTCCTATCCGGACACGAGACAAAGTCTTCAATCTTGTATCTTCATAGTCCAACAGTCCGACCAAAGGATATAGTCCGGCTGTCCGGAGACCCCCTAATCCAGGACTCCCTCAGTCATGGTAGTGATCGCCGAAAAGATCACCGTATGGTTTTGATCATGAGTTGATCGAGATAGTATATTGCTTGGCCGGTTAGCCAAGCGAGATATGGTTATGGAGATCTGAGATGGTGATTTATCAGCATTGTATTAGTTTCATCTTATGCTTAGTAGTTGCTTCATCATGGTAGTTGTTAATTAATTAACCTGTTAATCCTATGTTATTGTCTTGCCTTGATGTTTATGGTTGTTGTGAGCTTGGAAGTACATTCAATGTACTAACCTAGTGTGTCATGCCAGATTGCAGGTGATGCCGTGATTGCTTGATTGCTTGTCGTGGTTGCCGTACGTGTGAGCTAGATCATGTCCCAGCCAGAGTCCCTGCGGAGTGGAGTTCACCACCTTCGTCGTTGTTCCACTGCTTGAAGTTTTTCTGCTGCTACGAGTTGTTCCGCTGCTAGCATAGAGCAAGTGTAGTATCATAGGCATAGTGTCGCCATGCTGATGTGATCATTGTAACATCAGACCCATGTAATTATTATTCTTGTAATAAGATCTAATTTGTTCTATGTAAAGCAATGCTGTATTCCAGAGACTTCTCCTCGATCTCTGGGCTGGAATACGGGGCGTGCTGGTTTCTCTGAGCTGGGGTGCCACAAGGAGGGACCCGCTCAAAGGTTTCTTTTTAGATTAAGACCCTGCGTAAACCTTTTTTACTGTCTCTTGTTGTTCGCATCCTCCGGATACTCAATACAACCGAGAAGGATGCCGACGTATTGGCATGTGGCCACGTCAGGATATGGCATGTACCTGGACACCCGGGGTTTATTATTAAGGGCATTGTTCAGCCGGCATATGTTATCAAGACCGAATACCTTAGGGAGTGTTCGGCGTCGCGAGTTTGGCCTTATATGCATCAGCTCTGAATCATGCCTTTGGTCAAATGTTGGGTTTTCCCGGCTCCCATGTTTTGGTACTTTATGTTCCTCTATATCAGCTAAGGTAGCACTGGAAGAACTACTGCGATTGTGTCCTGGTTCATCCGGATGAGCACCTTAGTAGAGAAAGCCGAAAACTGACTGTCATGATATTGCGCGAGACTGGTCAATCACTCGATGACTCAGCGGAATCTTTGGGATTCCTCCGCATTAACGAAGGGCCGTTTCCTGGTCTTGTACGTACGCTCCCCGTATTCGGACGAGCGTAGAAGTACCATGGGCTAAGTGAAAGTGTTAAAGCAATATAGTCTGATTGCCTCGTTCGCTGCAGTACCACCTCCTTAATGGACCAAGACGTTGGATCAAGTGTGACTACACGTTTTTTGCGAACACCTCCGCATTATATGCGTGGGGGCGGAAGCCGACGACTGCAAACTTTCAGGTTATATACATATATACATAAACGGCCGCATAGGAGGCATCATTATACTTTCAGGCAAAAGTATAAGGACAGCCTCGATAACTCAATAAAAATTGTTCTTACAATGGGAGTACATGTCACTAGAACATGATATTCTTCGAGCACTAAGCCTCTATCGAACGAGCGCCTTCAAGGACTTCTTCAAAGTAGTGCTCGGCAGCCACTCGGCCCATGGCTGAACCCTGTGTTGCAACAGTGGTGGGCTCCATCTCTGCCCAGTATGTCTTGACACGGGCAAAGGCCATCCGCGCACCCTCTATGCACGCCGACCTCTTCATAGCATCGATGTGCGGCACAACACCAAGGAATTGTTGCACTAAACTAAAGTAACTATTCGTCCTTGGCCCTCCCGGCCACAGATGATCCACAACGGACCTCATGGAGAGTTCGGACAACCTATGGAGCTCGGCCCACTCGGCCATTTGCTCATTCAAGAGCAGCGGACACACTTGAGCATGGAACTGTGACCAGAACAGCTTTTCCACTTCACGATCTCTTTGATCCTTGAAGTACTCCGCCACGTCAGCAGCACTTGCTGCCAAATCCACGTAGGCGTCCGCTGAACTCCATAGTTGATCAAGAGGAGCATACTTCGGATCTCTGAACTTAGTCTGCAACAAGAAGGGCATCCCAGCCACGATATCCGCAACTTGATGCAGCTCCTCCTTCGTCGCTCTGATTTTAGAGTGGGCTTCCTTGGCTGCTACCATGGCCTTCTCTAGGTCCGTCGCCCTCGCTTGGCTTTCTTTTTCAAGAAGCTGGTAATGGTCAGCGGCATCTTTCAACTCAATGGCCATCTTGGCTATCCTTTCCTTGCTCTGGCGATGCACGGACTGTTCGTCCCGCAGCTCTTCGGCCGCCCTTAGAGCGGCCGCATCGCTATTCCTTGCTTGTTCCTTGGCTCGGGCAAGTTCCGCCCGAAGGTTCTCCATGGTGGCAGCTCCATCTACAGTCACAACACATTAAAGATACTAGCATCATGCTCCTCTTACTATGCGTTGATCACCGGAGAAATCACTTACCCTATGCCTCGTCAAGCCGCTTGTTGACAAGCACGATGTCGGCATCTGCTGCATCAAGTTTCCACTTTAGCTCGGCAAACACATCAGTCCGGCTAGCCACCGGAGCTTCAGCCACCTGCACATAAAGGCGGTATGGTTATTACCTGGGACTATGATCCTCTGTTTGCTGCCATTTTCAACGACAACTAGAGTCTCAGGGGCTACTATCTACATAGGGCACACCTAACGTGTGCGGTACCGTAAAAAACATACACTATTTCACGTACCTCAAAGCCTTTCAGCAGACTCATAAAATCTTCATGCAATCCGCTTTCAGCGGATGAAATCCTTTCAATTGCCGTACCCATTAGCGTACGGTGCGCTTCTGAGATGGCCGCTTGCTCTAGAAGATCCTTCAGTGCATCCGACCACACAGTGTACGGTCCCGAGTTCTTTTTGTTGCTCTTTTATGAGCCGAATACTGAGGACTCGGGGTGGCCAAGGGATTGCCCCTAGCCTTGGCGGATCAGGAGAAACCCTCCGCGACTACACTTCAGGGTCGCCCGCCTCATGAGGCGGGGTGGCAGGGGGAGGTGTTTCGCTCTCCATCACCTCCGGAAGAAGATCCCCTAAAGACGAACTCTGTTGAGAAGGGCTACGATCCGAACTAGAAGATATAAGCTTCGGTTATTGTCTTCAGAAGTAAGGTAGGATATTTTCACTACTAAGTACTTTTCGATTACTTATAGCTCGGTAGAGGGCTGATTCCCTTGCGGACACTGTGCGGCAAGGGTACCCCCTGAGGCAGGACCCTCTAGCAAAGATTTCTTCCCCTGTTTGGAAACCTCTGTTTTTGGATCTTCAGAGGTGGTCCTCTTCTTTCCTCGGGGAGAGGGAATGTCAAATCCTTATCCCTGGTTATCCTCCTTCGCGGAGGTGCTCATTCCCCCTGTTGGGACGAGTAGTGAGCGAGGCTCGCTTTCGGCCTCTTTATTCCCCCCTTTATCTTCCTTCGAGGGCACTTGATAAGGCGCCGGCTCCAGCATTCTATCTATTACGGGATTGGCCAAGCCCTCAGGAAGGGGGGCCGGACACCTGATCATCTTCGCCTTTGTTATCCAGTCCTGGTCAAAGAGCGACTTTTCAAAATGATGTTATGATGAATAAGAGAAACAGTGTGTTCGGCCATGAGATTACTTACTTGGGTATCCGGGAGATTACAGCTCAGACCCACATCCCCGGTGGTGTCCGGACACTTTATTTGTGATCCGAAGAACAACTTGTACATCTCCTCGAGCGTCATGCCGAGGAAGTGATGAATGATTCGCGGTCCCTCCGGGTTGAACTCCCACAAACGGAGAGGTTTACGTTTGCAAGGCGGGACCTGGCAAACTAGCAGGACCCGCAACACCGTGACCAGGTTGACGTCTCTCTCAATGAGATCTCGGATGCGACTCTGCAATACCGGAACATCCTTTACTGGACCCCAGTTTAGCCCCTTGCTGATCCATGACGTCAGTTGTGGTGGTGGGGCGAGCGAAAGGCAGGGGCGGCTACCCACTTGGCACTCCGGGGAGCTGTGATATAAAACCACTCCCGCTCCCACAAACTGGACATCTCTTGGAAGGAACCCTCTAGCCATGAAGCATCAGCACTTTTGCTTATTACGACACCTCCGCACTCTGCGTGCCGCCCCTCGATCATCTTCGGCTTCACATTGAAAGTCTTGAGCCACCGGCCGAAGTGAGGGGTCATGCGAAGGAAGGCCTCACATACGATGATGAACGGCGAGATGTGAATGAGGGAATCCGGGGACAGATCATGGAAATACAGCCCATAATAGAACATGAGCCCCCTAACAAAGGGATCCAGAGCGAGGCCTAGTCCTCGGAGGAAGTTATAGATGAACACAACACTCTCGTTGGGTTCGGGAGTGGGGATGACCTGCCCTCGGTCGGGCAGTCTATGCGAAATTTCGGCGGTCAGATATCTGGCCTCTCTCAGCGTCTTGATGACCTCCTCTGTGACAGAGGAAGGCATCCACCGACCTTGGAGGTTGGATCCCAACATGGTTGAAGTTCCGAAGCGCCTGACCTGAGCCCGGGGTGTTGGAACTCGAGGTGGGGGAAGGATTCGATTGAGCGCGAGAGGAAAAAGGGACAGGTCATGGCCTCTTTATAAAGAGAGTGAATGTCAAGCGTCCTCCTCGCGGCCGTTTTGGACTCGCCTAAAATCAAGGAGTCATACCAACGGGCATGAGTGGGTTACCCATGTCCGTATTGATGAGAATCCCGTAATAAGGGGGACACAATCTCTGCTTCGACAAGACGTGTCAAGAAAACCGCCTCGTGATATGTGCGGTGCTGGTTGACAAAAGCGGTTCGAATAATGACTGGGCCATGACGTAATGTCGTGCTGTCAAAACGCATCAGCAGATTAGATTTGTGGAAATATTATTCTCTCTACGGTGGTATGTGGAAATTATTTTACAGGGCTAGACACTATCCTTGTGTTTAAAATCTTCCATGGAGTATTCGGAGGAGGAACCCGCCTTGCAATGCCGAAGACAAAACTGCGTGCCGGACTCATCGTCATTGAAGCCTAGTTCAGGGGCTACTGAGGGAGTCCTGGATTAGGGGGTCTCCAGACAGCCGGACTTTTGGACTATGAAGACACAAGATTGAAGACTTCGTCCCGTGTCCGGATGGGACTCTCCTTGGCGTGAAAGGCAAGCTAGGCAATACGGATATGTAGATATCCTCCCTTGTAACCGACCTGGGTAAACATCGTGTCCCCTGCCTCCTGTTACCATCCGCCTTAGACGCGCAGTTCGGGACACCCTACTCGAGATCCGCCGGTTTTGACACCAACAGGCCCCATGGATAGCACGGGCCATTCCCAGGACGAAAGTCACACCGGGCTGAAATGGGCCCATGTCTACACCGGGCCTCTAACAGGCCGAAAGTCACTGGGTTGTAATTGGGCCCAAATATTCGGCGAACAATTAACGGGCCAGATCTGGCTTCGGGCCGTAAATGAGCCCAAATATTCGACGAACAATTAACGGGCCAGATCTGGCTTCGGGCCGTAAATGGGCCTTTATTAAGCAGGCCGTTATTGGGCTGGCCCACTAGTACCTGAGTAAGTACCACGGGCCTTTCACTGGGCTGGCCTTTTTAACCTATATGGGCCTCTGTTGAACTGTGCCACATGACGACATATCATATGCGCTTTGGTTCCAATCAGTGGATGGCATCTGTCCCAACGGTGAGCCGACACGTGTTTCCTCCAGCCAATGATGATTTTACACGTGGAAAATCCCCATTGGTCGGGGCTGTTAATGGGTTATCGGATCCAAAACCGGACCTGATAGCTTAACAGCATTCCGTTACGGTGGATGCCACGTGTTGGTCACCCTTGACAAAAGCATTTCTGTGATGTGCAATTTATCGTCATGGAAGTGGACACTTCCGTGATGATAATTTTGGTAATGTCTTGGAACACTTCTACGACAACACAGGTATGACTATCTTGATTCTGTCATAAATTTGTCGTGGATGTACATGCATGACAGAAAACGTGACCTACTGTGCAAACACGTATCATCACGGAAGTGTATTTTTTGTAGTGGTGCCTGCTTTCTTGTATCACGGCTGGAGGTGGCACCTGATGGAGGTGCTGGTGCAATGGAAGTAGAGGATGCACGTGGTGTCCATGATGAAGATCGTCCTACAGAAAAGTTAGTTCGCGCCAACGCCTGTCGATCCTGCACTTCACGTTCAGCTTTACAAGCAAGATGGAATAAATGAGTGATATTAGTATACTCCTTATATTGGTCCGAATCTCTCTATTTAATCCACCCATAAAACATGCAAGCATAACTTCATTCTCCTCAATAATACCACATCCAATCATGCCCGTTTGTAATTCCTGATAATATTCTTCTACAGAATTTTTTCCTTGTCTTAAACGCTGCAATGTTTGAAGTAATTCACATTGATAATATGGTGGAACCCAACGAGCATGCATAGCAGTTTTCAAAGAAGCCCAAGTAGCTGGAATAGGATATAATTTACAATGTTCGGACCACCAAACACATGCAAAACTAGTGAAAGCACAAACAGCAGCAGGAACACATCTCTCCTCAGGATATTGTAAACATGTAAAATGTTGTTCAGTTTCTAACTCCCAAGTAAGATATATATCAGGAACATATCTACCCTCAAATGGTGGAATATTCAACTTCAGTTTAGGAAAAAGGTCATGATCTCGGACCTCAGGTGGTGGTGCAGCCCTACCATTGTGATGATATACCTGAGGACGACCTGGTGGTGGTGGTGTTGTAGGTTGCACATAGTTCTGATTTTGATCAACGTCATCCTCGTAATGGTCCTCCACCTCTGCAATAGCAGCAGGAGCTACCGAAGCAACAACAACGGCACTAGAATTTTTCCTAGAGTCAATGGGAATGCGTTGTGCTCGTCCCACTTGATTTGGAAGGCGACATTGTTATTGCTATAGAGGTGCGTTAGGTGCAGCCGGTGGTTGTGGTGGAAGACGCGTGAGCAATTCATTAAACTTGTTATCAAGCTTTATTTCGAACATCTTCTCCGTGTCATCTATCTTCTCCATGACCTCTTCAAATATACTTAGCACATCTTGCACCTGTCCACTCATCATTTGCTGAAATTTATCATGCAACTCCTTATTCGTCATGTTCTCCTAGTCAGTCTCATCGGCTCGTGATCCTGCGATGGTTAGCAACAATAGAAACACACAAGAATATGATCCTACAGACTACTAACAAGAGGTGGTTGTGGGTGTCACAAATCTGTCAAGCAAACCTCAAATTCTTACCAGTTCTTACCCAGCAGCAGGCGGTGATCGGCAACCGCCGTAGTCAAAACTCTCAAAGCTTGGATAGAGCGATTACCTGGAAGAGTCAAATGCACGACGTAGATGTATGTGGAGCTGCGAAGGCTTATAATATGGTTGCAAAAAGGGTCAACAATAATCAATTGAGAGATGCAAAGTTGAATAAAGGCTCAATGATGGTACTGTGCTGGTCCGAGGCTAGACCGTGCTAGAGACGCGAGCCTAGAACACTAACAAAATCACAGTGCTGCACGTAAACAAGGGAAAAGCACACTCTGGAATTTTTTTTCTCTGTTTTTTTGGTGCTCCACTTTTTTTTGCGCTCCTCTTTTTTTGCGAAAAATCACTATAATGGCGAGTGTCTCAAAACTCTTCCCAGATCAAACTAATAGGATGGGCACTAATTTTTTTTTACTTTTTTCAGAAATCAGGGCAGCGACGACGAAACAATGCGACAAAATATCACTATGATGGCACGTGGCTCCAACGACTTAGAAAATCCTAAAAATAGGATAGGGAACAAATATTTTTGCTTGTGAAAATTTTGGCCTAAAAACTGCCCGGGGGCTTAAAAATAGGATGGCACGTGGTGATTTTTTTTCCAAAACCTACTTAGGCAAGGACACACGAATCTGAAATGAGATGGATTTCGAAAACAAACCTAATATGAAAGGAACTCGGATTGGTGGTGGATATATGGTGGTAGGATATGGCAGTGGTGGTGGTATATGGATACGCATTGGTGGTGGTATATGGATGGTGATGGTATATGGAGATGGATCGTTGGCGGATAAGAGGTGGTGGTAGTTTGCAGGGGCAATGATGATGGTGCGGTGACGGCGTGACAATTTATGACCTGAACTCGAAACTCTAAAAGACTTGACTCTAAGACCAGCAACTAGACACGACGATGCAACCGAAATTCAACAAAGCAAAATACTAAAAAGACTATGCAAGGGCTCAGATTACTTCGGATATGATGAACTAACCGTATTTTTTGGCTTTTTCGTGGACTGCAAGTATGAAGAACAGACTCGATCTAAACTACGAAAAACTGTAAAAATCTCACCGAGCAACCTGGAAATCTGATACCACTTGATAGAGGCAAAGGTGTCCCGTCTTTCGATGAGATGGTGTCTATCATTTTTGTAGAAGCCGACTTTGATGATCCGACTACGAACGTGCTAGGACGTAGCACTTTAGCAATCGCTAAACCAACTCTGAGAGGTTATTGACCACGTCGGAGCACGATCAACCTGGCCACGAAGGTCTGTTTCCTGCAGGCAAACAAAGAACAAGCAAGGAACTAAGATTGCAATCTGGATATTGCGAATATAAGAGGAAAGCTTTATTGACGAAGGTGGGGTTCTGTGACACCTTTGTCTGGTCGTTGAACACAAATGAAGTACGCGAAGTTGCAGTTATGGTGAACTTTAATCTAAACAAAACCCAAAGTCTAAACGATGCCCTAAGAGCTGTATATATGGAGGAGATAGGGGGGAATTTCGTGTCCCTTGGAGGAGGGGTCTGAAACCAACCCTAACTCTTGTTTTCCCACACATACAGACTCTAAAAACAGCCTATAAACAAGTACTTCGAAATTACATGGGCCTGGCCAAAAAATAAGGTGATGCAACACCTAGGATAGCCTCTGGACGAAATTTATGAAGTGGCATCTTGCATATTTCGTCCAAGGCTTCATGCACTCACTATCGTGGCTTCAAAGTCCTCGAATCATCACTTATAACTCCGTTCTTGTTCCCCTTGCGCACGCCATCATCTCCATGCATGAACTTGCTCCAAGGTTCATCTTTCTTGTCCAAGCTAGGCCCTTCATTTGTAAGCAAAACAAATGTATCCAATTTAGGCAGCATCATATTCTCATGAACATTAGAATCGTTACCAAGAAACGAAAGTAGCTGGTAATTTAATTGGCGTGCATGAGCTCTAGTATTTGGTCCAGTATGTATAGCAATAGGGGCTATGGGTGTAACAATGGTATTGATGTCCTCATCATTACTGGTGGGTCCCAGGTCTGTGTCACATCCCTATGTTAGTCATGCATTAGGATTGGTTGAACATGTGCATCATGTTGAAATTCCCAGAAAACTGAAATGGGGATGACAGAACCCCCAGCAAACCCCCGGAACAACTAGGGTTTACTAAAAACTTTTTCAATGAACCTAAAATGCCCTTCTAAAAAGCTCACCCTTTTTGTTTTGGGTTAAAACCTTTGACAAAAATGGTGCACATTTTTCTAGGACATCTTAAGGTCATTGGATTAACTCTTATAGTATTTGCATTTAGGCATTTAAATGCTATAAAATATTTTAAATGCTCAAATAATCAGAAACTAAAATGTTTGCGGTTGGATATATTCTAAGCAGTAGCCATGTTTAATTTTATGATTTTTGGAAATGCCCTAGCATTTTTAATAAAGCCCTGAAGTTACAGAAATAATAGAATAAATGAAAAATAGAAAAGGAGAGAGAGAACAGAGACTTACCTGGCGCAGCCCACCTAGCCCACCAGCCGGCCCACCTAGCTGGCCCGGCCCAGCAGCCGCTCCACGCAGCTGCTTCGCCTAGCCAGCGAGGCGAGCAGGTGCTCGGCGGCGAGCACAGGAGCTCGCCATGCCACCTCCCTGCATCCCTGCTTCACCTGGCCACCGCCTCGACGCCGCGACGCCTCCACGTCGTGCACCGAAGCCCCTGGACACGCTCATTCGTCCCCACCGCCTCTCCCTCACCGTTCCCCACCATGGCCGACGCCCCTGTCGCCGCACCATCGTCGTAGCCGCGCCCTCCGTCATCCTTGCGCCATGCCATCGTCCTACATCGAGCACGCCGAGCCCCGAGCGCTCGCCCGCTCTGGAATCGCCCTGACCCCGTCTTCCCCAACTCCAGCCACCGGAGATCCCCTTCGCCGTCCCCGCCGCATCAGCTCGTCCCCGACCTCGCTGACTGCCTCGACGTGACCCCCGTGAGCTCAGCCACCTCCCCACCCTCTCCGTTCCCTCTCTCCAGCCCCGTAGCGACTGCACGTAGCTCACCCGCACGCGCCGCCGCGGAGCTCATCGCCCACGAGGCTCCGGCCACCCAATGGCCGCGTCACCCTGTCCACTAGCCCTACCGCACCCCCAGGAGCTCAACGCACTAAACCATGCGCCTCTCCGTGCCCCCTACCGACTAGTTCGACCTCACCCGAGCTCCGGCCACCGCCAAACTCGTCGCCGGTGTCGTTTCCGGCCACCCCAGCTCCACCCACTGCCACCACTCGACGCGGCTCACTCCCCGCACCACGTAGATGGTCTCCGCCGTCCTTTTGGTCGCCGGAGTGCAAAACCCGCGCTGCTCACCCGAGCCTGTTAATTATTTTAGGATTAGTGTTAACTAATTTTAATTAGTTTAGTCACTGAGATGTGGGCCCAAGCCCCACTGACAATTAATTAGTACTAACTTAATCTTGTTAATTAGCTGAGACACTGACAGACAGGGCCCAACAGTCAGGTTTGACTGGCCCTGGCGCCTTAGACTCGCTGACGCCATCCTGACGCAATGCTGACGCAGTAAATCCTTTTCTGGATTTATTCTTTAATAGGAAATTCCAGAAATAGCCAAAACTTCTAAAAATCATAGAAAATCAACCATAGCTCCACATAAAACAATTTATATATGAAAAATGATCAGAAAAATTCAATCTATCCATCTGTAATGGTTTCATGCATGACAAAACAAGATAACCTTGTTGTTTAAGCAAAATAAGATAATGCACTAATAAGGCTAAGTTAAATGAACTATCATTTGAATCTTTGATTCAAATGGGTTCATTCCTTTCTGTTTTAACTTGCATTAGGCCAGGACACATTCATTTTTCCATGTCATAGCATGCATCATATTGTTGCATATTGTCATGTGTTGATTATGTTCGGTGTGTCTTTCGTGGTAGGTTTTGCCTTCGAGGATAACCCCGAGTATCCGTCTGAAGGGCAGTACCCTACTACCACTACATCAGGCAAGCAACCCATTGATCATTCTATGTCAGGACCCCGACTCGATGTCACATCGATCTAGCCGGTAACACCTCATATCACTTTGCGGCCTCACGCACGGTATCCCCACGGGTGTCGCCTTACCTTTGCCCGGGACCGTTTGCGCCTTTTGGCTCACCTATATGATAGTGTCGCTAGCATCCATATGATAAAGAGCCCGGGCTGACATGACTAGTCGTAAACCCAAAGTGGCACAGACTTACAGGGACAGGCATCCATGACCCAGCTTCGAACGTGTCGGTCATCAGCAAGTGGGTCCGGGCTGTAGCACTGGGCTAGCAGGACTCCGGTAAACCGGGCTGTAGCGGGCTAACAGGACTTCGGTACTCAAAGCGTGACATTTCCCCGAAGGGACAGACACAGGAACGAAGAAGGACACATGCCGGCCAGCCTAAGTGTTCCAGAGCAGTAGCAAGCTACCATGGCTCAGCGGTAACACTAGGAGACATTTCCCGGTAAGAGAGGCTACTAAAGAAAAACAACTAGATAGTCAGATCCCACACATACCAAGCATTTCAATCATACACACAATATGCTCGATATGTGCAAATACAACGAAGCATCACAACATGACTCTACGACACAAGTACTTTATTTAAGGCTCAGGAAGCCATACATAACATACACGAAGGTACGGGTCTCATGACCCAACATACAAGTCATACAGTCATACAAACCAGCAGCGGAAGTAACTTGTCTGAGTACAGACAACTAGTAAAATAAAAGAGGCTTGGGAAGCCTAGCTATACTACAAGGTCCTTCACAAGCTCAGGGTCA
Source organism: Triticum dicoccoides (assembly GCF_002162155.2). Taxonomy (NCBI): domain Eukaryota; kingdom Viridiplantae; phylum Streptophyta; class Magnoliopsida; order Poales; family Poaceae; genus Triticum; species Triticum dicoccoides. The sequence goes on from NC_041380.1 coordinate 199,619,569, forward strand.
CCACCTGGGTCTTTAGCCTACTCGTTGATGTCAACGTCTACATAGAACCCATCAGAAGGGGTTGCAGCGTCTTCTGTAAAAATGTAGATTATAGCAACATGAGTACAAAGGTACTCAGCAAGACTTACATTAGATCCTACATACATGCTTAGTATCAAGAAGGGTTGGTGGAGTTATTGCAGCAAGCCAGCTTTGACTCTTGGCTAGGCTATCCTACGATACTCCAACTTGAAATGGTTTTGCGCACACGAGTCCACTACTCACCAATTCAATACACTACCGAGGATCCGCCTCCGTCTTCCTACGGAAGAGCCATCCTCGGCACTCACTCTTATCTTGAGGCTTTTAGTAGTTTCCATTTACTTGTCTATGAACTGTATAGGCAACCAAGTAGTCCTTTACCGCGGACGCGGCTATTCGAATAGATCATGTTAACCCTGCAGGGGTGTACTCCTTCATACACGCTCCCACCACTTACCGTCGTTTACACGACATGTACTCGGCAACCTTCAAGCGGAAGCCCAACGTGGGTGTCGGCCACGACCTACCTAATCACCTAAGCCTCTAGTCCAGGTTTATCGCTTATCCAGGTTCCATCCGCAGGGAGTCCGGCCGAGGTTTCCCATACGGCCCCGAACGATGTGAACAGGGTTCCCGAGATACCTAACGGGTATTCGGTACACCGTGCCACGTACCTACCGCATCACAGCCCACCCCTACGGTCAGCGCTGTCCACGGCCTCCAGTAGGCTACAAACACCAGAAACTACTTGCAACTCCTGGACGGAGAACTAGGGTGAATAAGAAGCCGAGAGGGTCCATTGGTTTCGGGCCCAATGCATGGTAGTAGCTGATTCTTAAATCACACATACAGATCTCAGTGCTTAAGGTCGGCTTCAATGAAACAACCCACCATGTACTCCTACATGGCCTCTCATCGATACCTTTACCAAATCGTGTTCACCACACCACTCTCATTACCGACATAATCATTTCACTCTAGCCCATCACCCAGATGAACCAGACCTGACACGACTCTAAGCATAGCAGGCATAGCAAGGTAGGAACAACACATACATAGGGCTCAATCAACTCCTACACATGCTAGTGGGTTTCATCTAGTTACTGTGGCAATGACAGGTCATGCAGAGGAAATGGGTTCAACTACCGCAGCACACAGCAGTTTGAATCGCGTTGTCTTAATGCAGTAAAAGAGAGCAGGAGCGAGAACATGGGATTGTATCGATATGATCAAATGGTTGGTTGCTTGCCTGATGGTTCGATGCACGGATACGATTCTTCGTTAGGGTAATCACGGTACTCCTCGGAGGCAGAACCTGTCGCAAAGGACATCGATACACAACATCACCAAACAATGTCCAACAATATGATGCATGCATGAAACATGGCAATATGAGTGTGTTGGGCTAATGCAACTAAAACCAGAAGGGTTTGAACAAATTTGAATCAAGGATTCAAATTTCAAATTCAAATATGGCCTTTTAAAGTGCTTTTCCTTGTTCTGCTTGAAACATCAATTTAACTTGTTTGATCATGCATGAAAATAGTACAGATGGATAGATTGGATTTTTCTGATCATTTTTCATATATAATTTGTCCAATTTGGAGTTACAGAATAAAAGTTATGAATTTTTGAAGTTTAAATAATATTCTGGAATTTCCTGATTTAATTTAAATCCAGAAATATAATTATTGCGCCAGCATGACGTCAGCATGACGTCAGTGGTCAACTGCGGCTGGCTGAGGTCAAACCTGACGTGTGGGGTCCACACGTCAGTGACAGGGGGGTTAAACAGGGTTAAATTAATCCTAATTACTAATTAGTGGCGCTGGGGCCCACTGGTCAGTGTCAGGGGGTTAACTAACAGTGGTTAGCGCTAATGATGTCCACCTGGCCGACGGGGCCCACGTGTCAGTGACCCTGGGGGGTCAAACCCCAGGTCGGACAAGTCAAACCCCACCGGCGACATGACGCCGGCGAGGTCCGAGACGGCGGCGTGATGCGGGATCGCGCTACAAGGCACGGGCGAGGCTGTGCTTGGGCTCGTTGGAGAGCCCTTGCTCCCGCGCGTCGAACGGTGGTGGTGGCCGGGCCTGAGGTGGCCGGAGTCGATGGCGGCGAGCTCGGCTGCGGCCGCCGGAGTTCGGTCGTGCACGGAAATGGGGTTGGAGCTCGAAGGCGAGCGAAGCGAGGCGCTAGGGATGCTCTATGGAGCCTTACGAACTCGTTGGACTCGCCGGGGTGACCAAATGGTCACCGGAGCTGCGTTGACGGCGAGCTCGGCGACGGCGGAGGTTCGGCCGTGGTGGGGAGGAGGCTACGGTGAGGGAACGAGGGGGAGAAGAGGGGGAACGGTGGCGTAGCTCACCGCAGTTGCAGTGGGCGTCGAAGCGGGCTCGGGGACGCGCTGGAGACGGCGAATTCGACGGCGATGATGGTCGGAGCCCGAAGAGGGGAACGGCGACGTGGCGGCGATGCAGGGCTTCCGGAGGCCCGTGGAGCGGTGGGGAGGAAGAGGGGGTTGTGGCGGAGCTTCTGAGCTAGTCGGGGGAGCGAGGGGTGGCCGGAGACGGCTGCTAAGGCGAACGGCGGTGACGGTGGTGTTCGGCCGTGAGAGAGAGAGCGAGGGAGAGGAGGTAAGAGCCGAGGGCGAGTGAGAGAGAGCAGGGGGGGAGGCGTGGCGTCGTCCAGGGCATCGAGGCGAGGAGGGGAGGGCAGGCAGGCGGGGAGAGAGGTGGCGTGGCGCGGTGGCGCGCGCGCGCGCCGGCCACACTCCCCTCCCTCTGTCGGGACGAAGACGACAGAGGAGGGAGACGGGCTGGGCCGCCTGCTGGCTGGGCCGGCCAGCTGGATGGGCTGCACAGTGGAGGAGCCCAGGTAAGCTTCTCCCTTTTATTTTTTTCTGTTTTCTAATTTCTGACATTTGTTTTGATTTAAATAATATATTAAATCATTTATTTAACTTATGCCAAATTTTTCAGGGGCTAGATATATTATTCCAGAGCTCCTTTATAATTGGCATAATATTTGGACATATATTAATATATATAGAAATATATTTCCAAAGCAAATATTTATGCATTAATTCCAAATGCCCAAAATAAATGTCCATGAGCCACTAAAAATATTGGTTTGATTTTTATCTCTGTCCAATATTTTCAGAGATCAACATGAGCATTTTCTTGGACCCT
>NC_041380.1:199622909-199671564 GCF_002162155.2 Triticum dicoccoides
GGTCATTTTCAAAATGATTCTGAGGGTTTCACAGATCCCCATTTCAAGTTTCTGATGAAAGAGTAAACATGATGCAACACTCTAATGCATGACTAGCTAGGGTGTGACAACTCACCCCCACTCAAAAGAATCTCGTCCCGAGATTTGGGTTCCTCTGGGAAGAAGGCGGGGTACTCAAGTCGAAGACGATCCTCCCTTTCCCAGGTTGCTTCATCCTCAGAATGGTGCGACCATTGTACTTTGAGGAACTTGATGTTCTGACGTCGGGTGATACGTTCGGCCTGATCGAGGATACGAACGGGGTACTCTCGATATGTAAGATTATCTTGGAGATCAAGCGTTTCGTGGTCCACTTCACGGATAGGATCCGAGAAGCAACGCCTGAGTTGAGAAACGTGGAAGACATCGTGGACTCTGGAGAGATGCGGAGGTAGTTCCAGCTGGTAGGCAACTTCCCCTCGTTTGGCAAGAATGCAAAAAGGTCCAATGTAACGAGGAGCCAATTTGCCTTTGATACCGAAACGATGGGTTCCCTTCAGAGGGGTGACCCGAAGATAAGCCTTCTCGTCAACCTCGAAAGTCATAGCCTTATGTTTTCGGTCATAATGACTCTTTTGACGAGATTGGGCTGTTTTCAACTTTTCACGAACGATGCGAACTTGTTCTTCTGCTTCCTGAATCATATCCGGGCCAAAGAATTGTCTTTCCCCGGTCTCTGACCAGTTAAGGGGTGTTCGACACCGTCGTCCATAGAGAACTTCAAAAGGGGCTTTACCCAAGCTAGATTGATAGCTGTTGTTGTAAGCGAATTCGGCAAATGGAAGGCACTTTTCCCAGTCCATTCCGAATGAGATAACAGAGGCTCGAAGCATGTCTTCTAGAATCTGGTTGACGCGTTCCACTTGACCACTCGACTGAGGGTGGAAGGCGGTGCTAAAGGAGAGACGGGTTCCCATAGCATTTTGGAAACTTTCCCAAAATCGAGAGGTGAAAAGACTTCCTCGATCCGAGTTAATTTCCAAAGGAACACCATGGAGAGACACTATTCGGGAGATGTATAAGTCTGCCAGCTGACTAGCGGTTATACACTCTCGAACAGGTAGGAAATGGGCTACTTTGGAAAGACGATCGACCACGACGAAAATAGCATTATTCCCTCTCTTGGTCCTGGGAAAACCGGTAATGAAATCCATACCAATTTTATCCCATTTCCATTCAGGAATAGCTAAGGGTTGAAGGGTGCCAGCAGGCCGTTGGTGCTCTGCTTTTACACGACGACAGACGTCGCAATTTGCAATATACTGAGCAATTTCTCTCTTCATCCTAGTCCACCAGAACCTCTGGCGTAGGTCCTGATACATCTTAGTGCTACCGGGATGAATGGTGAGAGGAGATTCACGAGCTTCCTTAAGGATCAAACGCCTCAGGTTTCGCACTTTGGGAACCACTAGTCGATTCCCGAAGTATACGACCCCTTGATCATTAATGGAGAAGCAATTCGCAATTCCTTTCCGAATGTTTCTCTTGATGCGGGAGATTCCCGGATCTACCTTCTATGCCTTGATAATCTGATCCGTAAGGGTAGGTTTTGCCACCAAGGTGGAAAGAAAACCTTGAGGAACAATGTGAAGGTTAAGCTTCCGAAATTCCTCATGGAGAAGCGGTTGACTTTGTTGTAACATCAGGTTGTTACAATAAGATTTACGACTTAGCGCATCAGCCATGACGTTGGCTTTCCCTGGGGTGTAGGTTATTCCTAAATCGAAATCTGTGATCAATTCAACCCAACGTCTTTGCCTGAGGTTCAGATCCGGTTGGGTGAAGATGTACTTCAAACTTTGGTGATTAGTGGATATTTCGCAACGATTACCGAGGAGGTAATGTCGCCAGGTCTTAAGTGCATAGACTACAGCTGCAAGCTCTAGATCATGAGTAGGATAATTCTCCTCGTGTGGGTGCAATTGCCGTGAAGCGTAGGCAATTACGTGTCGATCTTGCATGAGAATGCAACCTAGTCCTTGTCGCGAGGCATCGCAGTAGATAACAAAATCCTTGGAGAAGTCTGGCGGTACCAGTACGGGAGCAGAAGTCAGGCGTCTTTTCAGTTCCTGAAAGCTGTGCTCACATTGTGGAGTCCACTCGAACTTCTTATCTTTCTTGAGTAGTTCGGTTAGAGGTTTGGCAACCTTGGAGAAGTTCTCAACAAAGCGACAACAATAGCTCGCTAAGCGTAGAAAACTCCGAACTTGCTTGACCGATTCAGGTGGAGTCCAGTTAAGGACGGCTTGAACTCGCTCAGGGTTGACAGCAATACCTTTACCAGATATTACATGACCCAGATAGGTCACTTCTGGCAACCAAAATTCACATTTAGAAAATTTAGCATAAAGGCGATGCTCTCGAAGTTTCTGCAACACTAGCCTTAGATGTTCGGCATGTTCTTCCTCGTTCTTGGAGTAGATGAGTATATCATCGAGGTAAACTACAACGAATCTATCCAAATACTCCATGAAGATTGAGTTCATTAACCGAGAAAAGGTGGCTGGAGCGTTGGTTAAACCGAAGGACATGACGGTGTACTCGTATTGGCCATAACGAGTAACAAAGGCCGTTTTAGGAATGTCCCCGTTTCTGATTTTGATTTGATGGTAGCCCAACCTCAAATCCATCTTGGAGAAGACTGAGGATCCAGCGAGCTGATCATACAGGTCGTTGATCCTGGGAAGTGGATATTTGTTCTTGATTGTGAACAAATTGATAGGTCGGTAATCTACAACCATCCGGTCCGTACCATCCTTCTTCTTGACGAATAGGACGGGGCAAGCCCACGGAGAAGAGCTAGGTCGGATGAAACCCTTTTTCAAGGACTCATCGAGTTGTTTCTTAAGCTCGGCTAGTTCTTGGGGTGCCATCTTATAAGGTCTTCTAGCAATCGGAACGGTTCCTGGAATGAGGTCTATTACGAACTCAACATCCCTGTCAGGTGGAACACCTGGCAATTCCTCTGGGAAAACATCCGGAAAGTCACGGACTACCGGAACGTCCTCAAGGTCTGGCAAAGGGCTGGCGTTAAGAGAATATAATTGTCGCTTGGCTAATCGGGTCAAGACATTGACTATCTTGCCCGAAGGGTGAGTGAGTTGTACAGTCCTAGAGAAGCAATCAATTTTGGCATGATGAGCTGACATCCAGTCCATACCCAAAATGATATTAATATCTGAAAATTTAAGGGCTATCAAAGAGGCAAGGAAAACAAGTCTGTCGACTTGGATTTCATTTCCATGGCTTACTCTAGAAGTTTGCCATTTGGATCCCGGAGTTTGAATTACCATAGAGGCTGGCATATCACCGAATGCGACGTTATGCAAACGAGCATAATTTTCAGATATAAAAGAATGAGAGGCTCCTGTATCGAAAAGAACAGATGCCGGGTGGCAATTGACAAGAAGCGTACCGAGAACGACGTTGGGATCCTCTTGAGCTTCTTCGGCAGAGATACAGTTGACATGGCCACGTGAGGCGGTGACCGGCTTGGCGTGGAATATTTTTCCTGTCGGCTTGCCACGACCAACAGCTTTAGCAGATTGATTGGGGTTGGTCTGGGGACACTCACGCATATAGTGGCCAGATTCCCCACACTTGAAACAAGTCACGGAACTGGTACGTGGAGGAGCATTGTTGGTTGGACCCCCATAGGGCTTGGCCGGTGCAGACTGCTGAACGGGGCGAGGTGCCTGGAAGGATGGCCTCGGTGTGAACCTGGGTGGCAGGGCGGTGTTGGGTACCCACACGCGGCGCTTCTGAGGACCAGCACAGGATGAGGAACCCATATCACGGCCATGCTTGCGTGTTGCGTCATAGTCAGTCTGACCAGTTTCAGCACTGATGGCTTTGTTGACAAGTTTCTGGAAGGATGTGCACTCATGCAGACGGAGGTCACGGCGAAGCTCAGGACTAAGGCCCTTACGGAACCTTGCTTGCTTCTTGGCGTCAGTAGAAACTTCCTCGGTTGCATATCGTGCGAGATTACCAAACTCCCTGCTGTAAACATCCACAGAAAGTCGTCCTTGGGTGAAACTGCAAAATTCTTCACGTTTGCGGTCCATGAGACCCTCCGGAATATGATGCTCACGGAAAGCCTCGCTGAACTCTGCCCAAGTAGTGACATGGCCCGCTGGGCGCATAGCTCCATAATTTTCCCACCATAGACTGGCGGGGCCTTCAAGATGATATGCAGCAAAGGTGACCTTGTCAGCCTCCGCTACCAGCGCGGAACGCAGTTTGTGAGAGATACTGCGAAGCCAGTCATCAGCGTCGAGAGGCTCGACGGAGTGGTGGAACGTGGGTGGATGTAATTTGATAAAATCACTGAGTGACACCACGTTAGTCCTCTGATGGTGTGCCGTGTTCTGTTCAATACGCTCCAACAAACGGTTGGTCTCCCGCTTGTTTCTCTCAGCTTCCATCATAACCTCGGCTAGTGAAGGAGGATGAGGCAGATTTGCATCCCTGACTTCACTGCCTTCGGCCTGCTCTTGAGAAGCAGGGTTAGCGCGCGTGTTGACCATCCTAGGTAAACAAGACAATGATTTAGTCAGGATGATAAAATTCCGACATAGGATATAAAATGTAAGGTATAACTCGAAATGCAAGATGATCATCCGTATGACATGGTAGATACAGAAACTGCTGCTTTATTCCATCGTCATACACACCATACAGGGTTTAGTACAAGACCAAACAAGTACTATTTCGGTGAAAGAGGATTACATCTCATCGGAGGCATTCCAAGCTCCTATACATTATTTTTCTACACCTCCGGAAAGGGTACAAACTAGGTCATATCCCACGAGTCACGCGGGACGATAGACGACACAGCTAGTGCGAACTAGTGATACTACCACTAACTCAGACCGATCCGTAGTAGTCCTCGTAGAAGTCACCTCCATAGCCTGGAAGCTCAACATGATCATCCGGAAACAGACGATCTCGCGGAGCTTGTGGACCATAGGGGCTAGGATGAGGCCTTGGACCAACAGACGGTGGCCTGCGGGGACCGCGAGGTGGGGTGATGCCTCCTACATCACGCCAAACCATCACGTCTGGCAGAGCAGATCTCACAGGATAGAGATCGCGCATATCTGAAAATCCAGCTTGCACCGCCGGTGCGAACCGAGTCAAAGTGGCCCAGTGGTCAGCACGGGTATTGAAGAGCTCTAACCTCAAGGCCCGATTTTCACGGTCCTTATCCTCGAGCATCTCAGCAGTGGTGCGAGTTCGTGAATCCTCCTGAGTGGGGTCAGCATAAATAGCCTGGAGATACCCTTGTGCTCCCGGAAGTGATCCTGGCATATACCGGAAATCAGAGTCCCGAAATAGACCAGATCTGACTCGCATAATGGTCATCATAGAGTAGGCGGCGTCCTGCACAGCCATCTCAATAGTAACCCCGAGTCCATAGGAGCAGTGAAGAGGCTCGGTGGATCCAGGATAAGATGGAAATATCCTGACAGTGCAGAGATACTGGCTTTGATTAAAGTCTCGGAATTGCTCTTCGACCGTGTACTCAGGATACCAACGGTATCCAGCCTCAGTCATTACCCTGACCAACTTGGCAGTATGGCCGGGTACATCTAGGCATCGAGTCAGGCGAACCACTTGATTGAGGTCGCGAGTGGCCATCTGAAAGCACAATCATAATGCAAGGGCATTAGAATTTCTAGCAAAATTTCGGCAGCATAACAGCTGTAAATGCTCAAGAAGGATTTTGAGACATTTGACAAAGGATTTCGTACACACTCAACATCATCATATCAAAGTTCTGAATCCATTCTAACAACATAATGTGGTAGTAGAACTGAACTAGGCTTGTATCGATCAAACTTATAAGGTACTACTGATTAGTAACACGTGATCCTGATAGAGAGAATAGGTCCTAATTCCTTAACCCCCGGTGGAAGAATGGACTGACTCAGATCAGAATGTCATAAGATAAAGAAGTAAAAAGAGCCTTACGTTCCAACCCACAAACAATTCCCCTACATATAACTAAAGAATTTCTAGACTCAACATCGACCAGTTTGGCTTGGAGAACCTACAGGCAGTCCGGCTCTGATGCCAACGCTGTCAGGACCCCGACTCGATGTCACATCGATCTAGCCGGTAACACCTCATATCACTTTGCGGCCTCACGCACGGTATCCCCACGGGTGTCGCCTTACCTTTGCCCGGGACCGTTTGCGCCTTTTGGCTCACGTATATGATAGTGTCGCTAGCATCCATATGATAAAGAGCCCGGGCTGACATGACTAGTCGTAAACCCAAAGTGGCACAGACTTACAGGGACAGGCATCCATGACCCAGCTTCGAACGTGTCGGTCATCAATAAGTGGGTCCGGGCTGTAGCACTGTGCTAGCAGGACTCCGGTAAACCGGGCTGTAGCGGGCTAACAGGACTCCGATACTCAAAGCGTGACATTTCCCCGAAGGGACAGACACAGGAACGAAGAAGGACACATGCCGGCCAGCCTAAGTGTTCCAGAGCAGTAGCAAGCTACCATGGCTCAGCGGTAACACTAGGAGACATTTCCCGGTAAGAGAGGCTACTAAAGAAAAACAACTAGATAGTCAGATCCCACACATACCAAGCATTTCAATCATACACACAATATGCTCGATATGTGCAAATACAACGAAGCATCACAACATGACTCTACGACACAAGTACTTTATTTAAGGCTCAGGAAGCCATACATAACATACACGAAGGTACGGGTCTCATGACCCAACATACAAGTCATACAGTCATACAAACCAGCAGCGGAAGTAACTTGTCTGAGTACAGACAACTAGTAAAATAAAAGAGGCTTGGGAAGCCTAGCTATACTACAAGGTCCTTCACAAGCTCAGGGTCACCACCTGGGTCTTTAGCCTACTCGTTGATGTCAACGTCTACATAGAACCCATCAGAAGGGGTTGCAGCGTCTTCTGTAAAAATGTAGATTATAGCAACATGAGTACAAAGGTACTCAGCAAGACTTACATCAGATCCTACATACATGCTTAGTATCAAGAAGGGTTGGTGGAGTTATTGCAGCAAGCCAGCTTTGACTCTTGGCTAGGCTATCCTACGATACTCCAACTTGAAATGGTTTTGCGCACACAAGTCCACTACTCACCAATTCAATACACTACCGAGGATCCGCCTCCGTCTTCCTACGGAAGAGCCATCCTCGGCACTCACTCTTATCTTGAGACTTTTAGTAGTTTCCATTTACTTGTCTATGAACTGTATAGGCAACCAAGTAGTCCTTTACCGTGGACGCGGCTATTCGAATAGATCATGTTAACCCTGCAGGGGTGTACTCCTTCATACACGCTCCCACCACTTACCGTCGTTTACACGACATGTACTCGGCAACCTTCAAGCGGAAGCCCAACGTGGGTGTCGGCCACGACCTACCTAATCACCTAAGCCTCTAGTCCAGGTTTGTCGCCTATCCAGGTTCCATCCGCAGGGAGTCCGGCCGAGGTTTCCCATACGGCCCCGAACGATGTGAACAGGGTTCCCGAGATACCTAACGGGTATTCGGTACACCGTGCCACGTACCTACCGCATCACAGCCCACCCCTACGGTCAGCGCTGTCCACGGCCTCCAGTAGGCTACAAACACCAGAAACTACTTGCAACTCCTGGACGGAGAACTAGGGTGAATAAGAAGCCGAGAGGGTCCATTGGTTTCGGGCCCAATGCATGGTAGTAGCTGATTCTTAAATCACACATACAGATCTCAGTGCTTAAGGTCGGCTTCAATGAAACAACCCACCATGTACTCCTACATGGCCTCTCATCGATACCTTTACCAAATCGTGTTCACCACACCACTCTCATTACCGACCATTTCACTCTAGCCCATCACCCAGATGAACCAGACCTGACACAACTCTAAGCATAGTAGGCATAGCAAGGTAGGAACAACACATACATAGGGCTCAATCAACTCCTACACATGCTAGTGGGTTTCATCTAGTTACTGTGGCAATGACAGGTCATGCAGAGGAAATGGGTTCAACTACCGCAGCACACAGCAGTTTGAATCGCGTTGTCTTAATGCAGTAAAAGAGAGCAGGAGCGAGAACATGGGATTGTATCGATATGATCAAATGGTTGGTTGCTTGCCTGATGGTTCGATGCACGGATACGATTCTTCGTTAGGGTAATCACGGTACTCCTCGGAGGCAGAACCTGTCGCAAAGGACATCGATACACAACATCACCAAACAATGTCCAACAATATGATGCATGCATGAAACATGGCAATATGAGTGTGTTGGGCTAATGCAACTAAAACCAGAAGGGTTTGAACAAATTTGAATCAAGGATTCAAATTTCAAATTCAAATATGGCCTTTTAAAGTGCTTTTCCTTGTTCTGCTTGAAACATCAATTTAACTTGTTTGATCATGCATGAAAATAGTGCAGATGGATAGATTGGATTTTTCTGATCATTTTTCATATATAATTTGTCCAATTTGGAGTTACAGAATAAAAGTTATGAATTTTTGAAGTTTAAATAATATTCTGGAATTTCCTGATTTAATTTAAATCCAGAAATATAATTATTGCGCCAGCATGACGTCAGCATGACGTCAGTGGTCAACTGCGGCTGGCTGAGGTCAAACCTGACGTGTGGGGCCCACACGTCAGTGACAGGGGGGTTAAACAGGGTTAAATTAATCCTAATTACTAATTAGTGGCGCTGGGGCCCACTGGTCAGTGTCAGGGGGTTAACTAACAGTGGTTAGCGCTAATGATGTCCACCTGGCCGACGGGGCCCACGCGTCAGTGACCCTGGGGGGTCAAACCCCAGGTCGGACAAGTCAAACCCCATCGGCGACATGACGCCGGCGAGGTCCGAGACGGCGGCGTGATGCGGGATCGCGCTACAGGGCACGGGCGAGGCTGTGCTTGGGCTCGTTGGAGAGCCCTTGCTCCCGCGCGTCGAACGGTGGTGGTGGCCGGGCCTGAGGTGGCCGGAGTCGACGGCGGCGAGCTCGGCTGCGGCCGCCGGAGTTCGGTCGTGCACGGAAATGGGGTTGGAGCTCGAAGGCGAGCGAAGCGAGGCGCTAGGGATGCTCTATGGAGCCTTACGAACTCGTTGGACTCGCCGGGGTGACCAAATGGTCACCGGAGCTGCGTCGACGGCGAGCTCGGCGACGGCGGAGGTTCGGCCGTGGTGGGGAGGAGGCTACGGTGAGGGAACGAGGGGGAGAAGAGGTGGAACGGTGGCGTAGCTCACCGCGGTTGCAGTGGGCGTCGAAGCGGGCTCGGGGATGCGCTGGAGACGGCGAATTCGACAGCGATGATGGTCGGAGCCCGAAGAGGGGAACGGCGACGTGGCGGCGATGCAGGGCTTCCGAAGGACCGTGGAGCGGTGGGGAGGAAGAGGGGGTTGTGGCGGAGCTTCTGAGCTAGTCGGGGGAGCGAGGGGTGGCCGGAGACGGCTGCTAAGGCGAACGGCAGCGACGGTGGTGTTCGGCCGTGAGAGAGAGAGCGAGGGAGAGGAGGGAAGAGCCGAGGGCGAGTGAGAGAGAGCAGGGGGGAGGCGTGGCGTCGTCCAGGGCATCGAGGCGAGGAGGGGAGGGCAGGCAGGCAGGGAGAGAGGTGGCGTGGCGCGGTGGCGCGCGCGCGCGCCGGCCACACTCCCCTCCCTCTGTCGGGATGAAGACGACAGAGGAGGGAGACAGGCTGGGCCGCCTGCTGGCTGGGCCGGCCAGCTGGATGGGCTGCACAGTGGAGGAGCCCAGGTAAGCTTCTCCCTTTTATTTTTTTCTGTTTTCTAATTTCTGACATTTGTTTTGATTTAAATAATATATTAAATCATTTATTTAACTTATGCCAAATTTTTCAGGGGCTAGATATATTATTCCAGAGCTCCTTTATAATTGGCATAATATTTGGACATATATTAATATATATAGAAATATATTTCCAAAGCAAATATTTATGCATTAATTCCAAATGCCCAAAATAAATGTCCATGAGCCACTAAAAATATTGGTTTGATTTTTATCTCTGTCCAATATTTTCAGAGATCAACATGAGCATTTTCTTGGACCCTTTTGGAGAAATTTTTATTTGGGTCATTTTCAAAATGATTCTGAGGGTTTCACAGATCCCCATTTCAAGTTTCTGATGAAAGAGTAAACATGATGCAACACTCTAATGCATGACTAGCTAGGGTGTGACATTCTGATACAAACCCATGTTCTCGCTTCTGCTCTTGTTTACTGCATTAAGACAACGCGATTCAAACTTCTGTGTGCTACGGTAGTTGAACCCTTATCCTCTGCATGACATGTCATTGCCACAGTAACTAGATGAAACCCACTAGCATGTGTAGGAGTTGGTTGAGCCATGTATGTGTTTCCTACCTTGCTATGCCTACTATGCTTAGAGTTGTGTCAGGTCTGGTTCATCTAGGGGATGGGCTAGAATGAAATGATTATGTCGGTAATGTGAGGGATGTGTTGAACATGATTTGGTAAAGGTATCGATGGGAGGCCATGTAGGAGTACATGGTGGGTTGTTTCATTGAGGCCGTCCATAAGAACTGAGATCTGTATGCGTGATTTATGATTCAGCTACTACCACACATTGGGCCCTGAAATATGACCCCGCTCAACTCACTGACCCCTCTCTCCCTCTATCCAGGAGTTGCAACTAGTTTCTGGTGTTTGCAGGTTATGTGTTGGCGGCCGTCCAAGCGCTGACCCTAGGGGTGGGCTATGATGCGGTAGATACACTGTGGCCGGGTATGCCGGGCACCTGTTTGGCGTCTCGGGACCCTGTACACATTGTTTGGGGCCGTTGAGGACACCTCGGATGGATTTCCTTGCGGATGGAACCTGAATAGACGATAAGCCTGGACTAGAGACTTGTGCGGTTAGTCAGGTCGTGGTCTACACCCACGTCAGTTTTCGCTTGAAGTCTGCCAAGCACATGTTGTGTGCAGACGCTAAGTGGTGAAAACATGTGTGATGAAGTACACCCCTACAGGGTATAAAACTATTCGAATAGCCGTGTCCGCGGTGAAGGACTACTTGGTTGCCTATACAGTTCATAGACAAGTTAATGGATACTACTAAAAGACTCAAGATAAGTGTGAGTACCGAGGATGGCCCTCTCGTAGGATGACAAGGGAGGATCCCAGGTGGAGTATTGTGTTGGTGAGTAGTGGACTCGTGTGCGAAAACTATTTTACTAGTGGAGTCTCGTAGGATAGCTTAGCCAAGAGTCAAAGCTGGCTTGCTGCAATAACTCCACCACCTTCTTGAGAATAAGCATGTATGGTAGGTTCTGATGTAAGACTTGCTAAGTACCTTTGTACTCATGTTTGCTTAATTACTATTTTCAGACGACAATACCGCCCCCTCCGATGGGTTCTACGTAGACCTTGATGTCGATGAGTGACTAGCCACCTAGGTGGTGATCCTGGCCATGGAGGGCCCTATGTAGATACACAGGCTTCGAGAAGCCTTCTTTCTTTCTAATGTCTGTACTCAGACTAGTTGCTTCCGCATGTGCTTGTATGATTGTATGACTTGAGTGTCGGGTCGTATGACCCCTACCTGTATGAACATGTTATGTATGGCTCTATGGAGCCTTTAAATAAAGTACTTGAGTTGTAGAGTTTTGTTGTGATGCCATGTTGTATGCACTCATATCGGGCATATTATGTGTATGATCCGACAATCTAGTTGTTTATCCTTGGCAGCCTCTCATATGGGGAAATGTAGTCTAGTGCTTCCTGAGCGATAGTAGTCCGCTACAGCCCAGTTCACCGGAGTCCTGCTAGCCCAACACTACTGCTCTGGACACTTGACTGGCCGGCATGTGTTTCACTTCGTTCCTATGTCTGTCCCTTCGGGGAAATGTCACGCGGTGACATCCGGAGTCCTGCCTAGCCTACTACAGCCTGGGTTCACCGGAGTCCTGTTAGCCCAGTGCTACAGCCCTTATTCACTCGCTGATGACCGACATGTTTGATGTGATTCATGTATGCCTGTCTCCATAGGTCTGTGCCGCTTTGGGTTCACGACTAGCCATGTCGGCCCGGGTTCTCTGTCATATGGATGCTAGCGACACTATCATATATGTGAGCCAAAAGGCGCAAACGGTCCCGGGCCATGGTAAGGCGACACCCGTGGGATACCGTGCGTGAGGCCGCAATGTGATATGAGGTGTTACCGGCTAGATTGATATGACTTGGAATCGGGGTCCTGACAATGTTGGTATCAGAGCCGGACTGCCTGTAGGTTCGTTGAGCCAAACTGGTCGATGTCGAGTCTAGAAATGCTTTAGTTATATGTAGGGGAATTAATTGTGGGAGGGAACGTAAGGCTCTTTTACTCCTTTACCTTATGCCCTCTGATCTGAGTCATTCTCTTATTCAACGTGGGTTAAGGACTAGGCTCTCTTCTTCTATCAGGTTCACGTGTTACTAATCTGTAGTAGCTTATAGGATTGTTGTTACAAGCCTCAGTATAGTTTCTACTACTTTTAGTGTGTTGCCAGTTGAATCAGGACCTTGATATGATGTTGTTGAGTGGTATTGCAACTGTTGTGGATGTCTCAAATCTTTTTCTGAGCATTTACAGTTGTTATGCTGTCCAATTTTCCCTAGAAATTCTAATGTCTTTGCATTGTGGTTGTGCTTTCAGATGGCCACTCATGCTCAAAACCAAGTGGTTCGCCTAACCCGGTGCCTCGATGTGTCCGGTCATACTGCTATGTTAGTCCGGGTAATGATCGAGACGGGTTACCGTTGGTATCCCGAATACACTGTCGAAGAGCAATTCCGAGACTTTAATCAAAGCCAATATTTCTGCACCGTCAGGATATTTCCTTCTTATCCTAGATTTACCGAGCCCCTCCACTGTTCCTATGGACTCGGGGTTACTATTGAGATGGCTGTGCAGGATGCTGCCTATTCCATGATGACCATCATGCGAGTCCGGACTGGCCTGCTTCGGAACACCAACTTCTGTTATATGCCAGCTTCACTTCCGGGAGCGCGAGGGTATCTCCAGGCTATATATGCTGACTCCACTTAGGAGGACTCACTAACGCATACCACTGCCGAGATGCTTGAGGATAAGGACCGAGAGAATCGGGCCTTGAGACTGGAGCTTTTCAACACCCATGCTGATCATTGGGCCACTTTGACTCGGTTTGCACCTGCGGTGCAAGCTGGATGTATGGATACAAGGGATCTGTATCCTGTGAGATCTGCTCTGCCAGACATGGTGGATTGGCGTGATGTGGGAGGCATCACCCCACCCCATGGTCCCCGCAGGCCACCGTTTGTTGGTCCAAGACCTCATCCTAGCCCCTTTGGTCCACAAGCTCCTCAGGACCGTCTGTTCCCTAATGATCACGTTGAGCGTCCAGGCTATGGAGGTGACTTCTATGAGGACTACTACGGAGCTTTCTGAGTTAGTAGTAGTATCACTAGTATTGTAATAGTTGTATCTCCACTGTCCTGCGTGACTTGTGGAATATGACTTTGTGTGTAATAAATTCCGGAGGTGTAGACAAATAATATATAGGAGCTTGGAATGCCTCCGATGAGATGTAACGTCTTTCATCATAGTTGTACTATAGCCTGGGCTTGTACTAAACTATGTATGGTATGTATGACCGTTGGTATATATATATGGCAGTTCTATATTACCATGACATACGGATGAACATCTCTGCATTCCGTGTTATCCATTACATTCTGCACTTCCTTGCTAAGTTTGTGCCATCCTTATCTAAACCGTTATCTTATTTTCTCCTAGGATGGTCAACACCCGTAGCAACCCTGCTGCCCTGGAGTAGGGGGAAGCCAGTGCAGTTAGGGGTGAAAATCTGCCTCACCCGCCTTCTCTGGCTGAAGTGATGCTGGAGGCGGAAAGAAACAAGTGTGAGACTAACCGCTTGCTGGAGCGGATTGAGCAGAAAACTGCACGCCATTAGCGAAATGACTTGGTGTCAATCAATGACTTTATCAAGTTGTACCCACCAAAGTTTAACCATTCCGTCGAGGCTCTCGACGCGGATGACTGGATTCGCAGCATCACCCACAAGCTACGTTCTGCCAACGTAGCCGAAACTGATAAGGTTACTTATGCTGCCTATCACCTCGAAGGCCCTGCTAGCCTTTGGTGGGAAATTTTTTGAAGCTATGCGCCCGGTCGGCCAAATCACTACTTGGGCTGAATTCAGTGAGGCTTTCCGTGAGCATAACATACCGGAAGGTCTCATAGATCACAAGAGGGAAGAGTTCTGCAATTTCACCCAAGGAAGGCTGACTGTGGATGCATATAGTCATGAGTTTGGGAATCTGGCACGATATGCTCCCGAAGAGGTATCCACCGACGCTAAGAAGCAGGCAAGGTTCCGCAAGGGACTTAGCCCTGAGCTTCGCCGCGATCTTCGTCTGCACGAGTGCACCTCCTTTCAGAAGTTGGTCAATAAAGCCATCAGGGTTGAGACAGGCCAGTCTGATTATGACGCTTCACGCAAGCACTCTCGTGATTTTGGCTCTTCATCCGGCTCTGGATCTCAGAAGCGCCGGGTGTGGATTCCAAGCACGGCACTGCCACCCAGGTTCATTCCGAGGCCATCCTTTGAGGCGCCTCATCCCAACTAGCAGTTTGCACCATCCAATCCCTATGGTGGCCCCGCTGCTAATGCTGCTCCACGACCCAATGTTGTGACATGTTTCAAGTGTGGAGAGCCGGGTCATTATAGCCGAGAGTGTCCTCAGAACAACAACCCCAATCAGTCTGGAAAGTTCGTTGGTCGTGGTAAGGCAGCGGGAAAGACAATCTATGCCAAGCCGGTCACCACTACACGTGGCCATGTCAACTATGTTTCAGCCGAGGAGGCTCATGAGGATCCTAACGTCGTCCTTGGTACACTCCTTGTTAATTGCCATCCGGCATCTGTTCTTATCGATACTGGAGCATCCCATTCATTCATATCCGAGAACTATACTCGATTGCATAACACGACATTCTGTGACATGCCCACTACCATGGAAATTCAAACCCCTGGCTCTAGATGGCAAACTTCTAGAGTAAGCCATGGGAACAAAATTCTTGTCGATAGACTCATCTTCCTTGCATCCTTAATAGCTCTCAAGTCCTCGGACATAAACATC
The DNA here is from genome assembly GCF_002162155.2 of Triticum dicoccoides. Classification (NCBI taxonomy): domain Eukaryota; kingdom Viridiplantae; phylum Streptophyta; class Magnoliopsida; order Poales; family Poaceae; genus Triticum; species Triticum dicoccoides. Next base: position 199,638,121 of record NC_041380.1, read on the forward strand.
ATCTTGGGTATGGACTGGATGTCAGCTCATTATGCTAAGATTGATTGTGCCACTAGAACCGTTCAACTTACTCACCCATTGGGCAAGACAGTCAATGTCTTAAATCGAGTGGCCAAGCACCAGCTTTACTCCCTAAATGCCAACCCCCTTCTAGACCTTGAGGATGTTCCGGTAGTCCGAGACTTTCCGGATGTCTTTCCAGAAGAATTGCCAGGTGTTCCACCTGACAGGGATGTCGAGTTTGTGATAGACCTTGTTCCAGGAACCGTTCCAATTTCTAGAAGACCCTATAAGATGTCACCCTTAGAACTAGCTGAGCTTAAGAACCAACTCGATGAGTCATTGAAAAAGGGTTTCATCCATCCTAGTTCCTCTCCTTGGGCTTGCCCCGTCCTCTTCGTCAAGAAGAAGGATGGAACGGATCGAATGGTTGTAGATTACCGACCTGTCAACTTGGTCACCATCAGGAACAAGTATCCGCTTCCCAGGATCAACGATCTATACGATTAGCTTGCTGGATCCTCAGTCTTTTCCAAGATGGATTTGAGGCTGGGCTACCATCAAATCAAAATCAGAAACGGGGACATTCCCAAAACGGCCTTCGCTACTCGTTATGGCCAATACGAGTACACCTTTATGTCCTTCGGTCTAACCAATGCCCCAGCCACCTTCTCTCGGTTAATGAACTCGGTCTTCATGGACTATTTGGATAAATTCGTCGTAGTATACCTCGATGACATACTCATCTACTCCAAGAATGAAGAGGAACATGCCGAACATCTAAGGCTAGTATTGACGAAACTTCGAGAGCATCGCCTTTATGCCAAATTCTCCAAGTGTGAATTTTCGTTGCCAGAAGTGACCTATCTAGGCCATGTAATCTCTGGTAAGGGTATTGCTGTCAATCCCAGCGAGTTCAAGCCGTCCTTGATTGGACTCCACCTGAGACGGTCAAGCAAGTTCGGATCTTCCTTGGCTTAGCGAGCTATTGCCGCCGCTTCGTCGAGAATTTCTCCAAGGTTGCTAAACCTCTAACTGAACTCCTCAAGAAAGATAAAAAGTTCGAGTGGACCCCACAGTGCGAGTTCAGCTTTCAGGAACTGAAAAGACGCCTGACATCTGCTCCCGTACTGATACCACTAGATTTCTCCAAGGACTTTATTATCTATTGCGACGCCTCACGACAAGGACTAGGTTGCATACTCATGCAAGATCGTCAGGTAATTGCCTATGCTTCACGGCAATTACACCCACACGAGGAAAATTATCCCACACATGATCTAGAGCTTGCAGCTGTAGTCCATGCACTCAAAACATGGCGACATTACCTCCTCGGTAATCGTTGCGAGATCTTCACCGATCACCAAAGTTTGAAATATATCTTCACCCAACCGGATTTGAATCTCAGGCAAAGACGTTGGGTCGAGTTGATCTCGGATTACGACTTAGGAATAACTTACACCCCGGGCAAAGCCAATGTCATGGCTGATGCACTAAGTCATAAGTCCTATTGTAACAACCTGATGTTACAACAAAGTCAACCACTTCTCCATGAGGAATTTCGTAAGCTTAATCTTCACACTGTTCCTCGAGGATTTCTATCCACCCTGGTGGCGAACCCTAACCTTACGGATCAAATCATAGCTGCCCAGAAGCGTGATAAGGGCATATTCCGGATTAAGGAAAACATTGCTAGCGGAGTTGCTAAATGTTTTTCCATGGATGAGCGAGGTATTGTCTTCTTCGAGAACCGCTTGGTGGTTCCCAAGAAACAACATCTACGCCAGTTAATTCTCAAGCAAGCTCATGACTCCCCTCTCACCATTCATCCTGGTAGTACCAAGATGTATCAAGACCTACGCCAGAGGTTTTGGTGGACTAGGATGAAGAGAGAAATTGCTCAATACATTGCTAGCTGCGACGTCTATCGTCGTGTTAAAGCAGACTATCAACGGCCTGCTGGCACCCTTCAACCTTTGGCTATTCCTGAGTGGAAATGGGATAAAATCAGTATGGATTCCATTACTGGGTTTCCCAGGACCAAGAGAGGGAATAATGCCATCTTCATCATGATCGACCGTCTTTCCAAAGTAGCCCACTTTCTACCTGTTCGTGAGAGTATCACCGCTAGCCAGCTAGCTGATTTATATATCTCCCGAATAGTGTCTCTTCATGGTGTTCCATTGGAAATTAACTCAGACCGTGGGAGTCTCTTCACCTCTCGATTTTGGGAAAGTTTCCAAAATGCTATGGGAACTCGCCTCTCTTTTAGCACCGCCTTCCATCCTCAATCAAGTGGTCAAGTAGAGTGAGTCAATCAAATTCTGGAAGATATGCTCCGAGCTTCTGTCATCTTGTTCGGAATGGGTTGGGAGAAATGCCTTCCATTCGCGGAGTTTGCTTATAACAATAGTTATCAAGCTAGCTTGGGCAAAGCTCCTTTCGAAGTTCTCTATGGTTGAAAATGTCGAACGCCTCTTAACTGGTCAGAAACCGGGGAAAGACAACTCTTTGGCCCGGATATGATTCAGGAAGCAGAAGAACAGGTTCGCTTTATTTGTGAGAAATTGAAAAGAGCCCAATCTCATCAAAAGAGCCAATATAACCGTAAACATAAGTTCATGACTTATGAAGTCGGCGAGAAGGCTTACCTTCGGGTTACTCCATTAAAGGGAACCCATCGTTTCGGTATCAAAGGCAAATTGGCATCTCGCTACATCGGACCCTTTTGCATTCCTGCCAAATGATGAGAAGTTGCCTACCAATTGGAACTACCTTCGCATCTTTCCAGAGTTCATGATGTCTTCCACGTTTTACAACTCAGGCGTTGCTTCGCGGATCCTATCCGTGGAGTGGACCACGAAACGCTTGATCTAAAGATAACCTCTCATATCGGGAATATCCCATTCGTATCCTTGATCAAGCCGAGCGTACCACTCGACGCCATAATATCAAGTTTCTCAAGGATCAATGGTCACACCATTCCGAGAAATAAGCCACTTGGGAAAGGGAGGATCGTCTTCGACTCGAGTACCCCACCTTCTTCCCAGAGGATCCTAAATCTTGGGACGAGATTCTTTTGAGTGGGGGTGAGTTGTCACATCCCTGTGTTAGTCATGCATTAGGATTGGTTGAACATGTGCATCATGTTTAAAATCCCAGAAAACTGAAATGGGGATGACAGAACCCCCAGCACCCCCCTGGAACAACTAGGGTTTACTAGAAACTTTTTCAATGAACCTCAAATGCCCTTCTAAAAATCCCACCCTTTTTGTTTTGGGTTAAAACCTCTGACAAAAATGGTGCACATTTTTCTAGGACATATTAAGGTCATTGGATTAATTCTTATAGTATTTGCATTTGGGCATTTAAATGCTATAAAATATTTTAAATGCTCAAATAATCATAAACTAAAATGTTTGTTGTTGGATATATTCTAAGAAGTAGCCATGATTAATTTTATGATTTTTGGAAATGCCCTGGCATTTTTAATAAATCCCTGAAGTTACAGAAATAATAGAGTAAATGAAAAACAAAAAAAGAGAGAGAGAACAGAGACTTACCTGGCGCAGCCCACCTAGCCCACCAGCCGGCCCACCTAGCTGGCCTGACCCAGCAGCCGCTCCATGCAGTTGCTTCGCCTAGCCAGCGAGGCGAGCAGGTGCTCGACGGCGAGCACAGGAGCTCGCCATGCCACCTCCCTGCTTCCCTGCTTCACCTGGCCACCGCCTCGACGCCGCGAACGCCTCCACGTCGTGCACCGAAGCCCCTGGACACGCTCTCGTCCGCAACGCCTCTCCCTCGCCGTTCCCCACCATGGCCGACACCCCTGCCGCCGCACCGTCGTCATAGCCGTGCCCTCCGTCGTCCTCGCGCTGTGCCATCGTGTCCACGAGCTCCGCCATCGTCGACTACATCAAGCAGGCCAAGCCCCGAGCGCTCGCCCACTCTGGAATCGCCCTGACCCCGTCTTCCCCAACTCCGGCCACCGGAGATCCCCTTCGCCGTCCCTGCCACATCAGCTCGCCAACTGCCTCGACGTGACCCCCGTGAGCTCAGCCACCTTCCCACCCTCTCCGTTCCCTCTCTCGAGCCCCGTAGCGACTACACGTAGCTCACCCACACGCACCGCCACGGAGCTCGTCGCTGACGAGGCTCCGGCCACCCTATGGCCGCGCCACCCTGTCCACTAGCCCTACCGCACCCCGAGGAGCTCAACGCACTAAACCACGCGCCTCTTCGTGCCCCCTAGCGACTAGTTCGACCTCACCCGAGCTCCGGCCGCCGCCAAACACGTCGCCGGCGTCGTTTTTGGCCACCCTAGCTCCACCCACTGCCACCACTCGACGCGGCTCACTCCCCGCATCACGTAGATGGTCTCCGCCCTCCTTTTGGTCGCCGGAGTGCAAAACCCACGCTGCTCCGCCGCGTCTGCCCTCGCCGGCGGCTAAACGCCGGCGAGTTTGACCCTGTTTGACCCCGTGTGGGCCCAGGTTGACTTCCCCCTGAGTCTATGACAGGTGGGGCCGGCCTGTTAATTATTTTAGGATTAGTGTTAACTAATTTTAATTAGTTTAGTCACTGACATGTGGGCCCAGGCCCCACTGACATTTAATTAGTACTAACTTAATCTTGTTAATTAGCTAAGACACTGACAGACAGGGCCCACCAGTCAGGTTTGACTGGCCCTGGCGCCTTTGACTCGCTGACGTCATCCTGACGCAATGCTGATGCGGTAAATCCTTTTCTGGATTTATTCTTTAATAGGAAATTCCAGAAATAGCCGAAACTTCTAAAAATCATAGAAAATCAACCATAGCTCCAAATAAAACAATTTATATATGAAAAATGATCAGAAAAATTCAATCTATCCATCTGTAATGGTTTCATGCATGACAAAACAAGATAACCTTGTTGTTTAAGAAAAATAAGATAATGCACTAATAAGGCTAAGTTAAATGAACTATCATTTGAATCTTTGATTCAAATGGGTTCATTCCTTTTTGTTTTAACTTGCATTAGGCCAAGACACATTCATTTTGCCATGCCATAGCATGCATCATATTGTTGCATATTGTCATGTGTTGATTATGTTCGATGTGTCTTTCGTGGTAGGTTCTGCCTCCGAGGATAACCCCGAGTATCCGTCTGAAGGGCAGTACCCTACTACCACTACATCAGGCAAGCAACCCATTGATCATTCCGATACAAACCCGTGTTCTCGCTTCTGCTCTTGTTTACTGCATTAAGACAACGCGATTCAAACTGTTGTGTGCTACGGTAGTTGAAACCCTTATCCTCTGCATGACCTGTCATTGCCACAGTAACTAGATGAAACCCACAAGCATGTGTAGGAGTTGGTTGAGCCATGTATGTGTTTCCTACCTTGCTATGCCTGCTATGCTTAGAGTTGTATCAGGTCTGGTTCATCTAGGGGATTGGCTAGAATGAAATGATTATGTCGGTAATGTGAGGGATGTGTTGAACATGATTTGGTAAAGGTATCGATGGGAGGCCATGTAGGAGTACATGGTGGGTTGTTTCATTGAGGTCGTCCATAAGAACTGAGATCTGTATGCGTGATTTAAGATTCAGCTACTACCACACATTTGGCCCAGAAATATGACCCCGCTCGACTCACTGACCCCTCTCTCCCTCTATCCAGGAGTTGCAACTAGTTTCTGGTGTTTGCAGGTTATGTGTTGGCGGCCGTCCGTAGCGCTGACCCTAGGAGTGGGCTATGATGGGGTAGATACACTGTGGCCGGGTATGCCAGGCACCCGTTTGGCGTCTCGGGACCCTGTACACATCGTTTGGGGCCGTTGAGGACACCCCGGCCGGATTTCCTTGCGGATGGAACCTGAATAGGCAATAAACCTGGACTAGAGACTTGTGCGGTTAGTCAGGTCGTGGTCTACACCCATGTCGGTTTTCGCTTGAAGTCTGCCGAGCACATGTCGTGTGCAGATGCTAAGTGGTGAAAACATGTGTGATGAAGTACACCCCTACAGGGTATAAAACTATTCGAATAGCCGTGTTCACGGTGAAGGACTACTTGGTTGCCTATACAGTTCATAGACAAGTTAATGGATACTACTAAAAGACTCAAGATAAGTGTGAGTACCGAGGATGGCCCTCTGGTAGGAGTATTGTGTTGGTGAGTAGTGGACTCGTGTGCGAAAACTATTTTACTAGTGGAGTCTCGTAGGATAGCTTAGCCAAGAGTCAAAGCTGGCTTGCTGCAATAACTCCACCACCTTCTTGAGAATAAGCATGTATGGTAGGTTCTGATGTAAGACTCGCTGAGTACCTTTGTACTCATGTTTGCTTAATTACTGTTTTCAGACGACAACACCGCCCCCTCCGATGAGTTCTACGTAGACCATGATGTCGACGAGTGACTAGCCACCCAGGTGGTGATCCTGGCCATGGAGGGCCCTATGTAGATAGACAGGCTTCGAGAAGCCTTCTTTCTTTCTAGTGTCTGTACTCAGACTAGTTGCTTCCGCATGTGCTTGTATGATTGTATAATTTGAGTGTCAGGTCGTGTGACCCCTACTTGTGTGAACATGTTATGTATGGCTCTCTGGAGCCTTTAAATAAAGTACTTGATTTGTAGAGTTTTGTGGTGATGCCATGTTGTATGCACTCATATCGGGCATATTGTGTGTATGATTGAAATGCTCGGTATGACCGGGATTCGACAATCTAGTTGTTTATCCTTTGCAGCCTCTCATATGGGGAAATGTAGTCTAGTGCTTCCTGAGCGATAGTAGTCCGCTACAGCCCGGTTCACCGGAGTCCTGCTAGCCCAGCACTACTGCTCTGGACACTTGACTGGCCGGCATGTGTTTCACTTCGTTCCTATGTCTATCCCTTCGGGGAAATGTCACGCGGTGACATCCGGAGTCCTTGCTAGCCTGCTACAGCCCGGGTTCCCCGGAGTCCTGTTAGCCGAGTGCTACAACCCGGATTCACTCGCTGATGACCGACATGTTCGATGTGATTCATGTATGCCTGTCTCCATAGGTCTGTGCCGCTTTGGGTTCAGGACTAGCCATGTCGGCCCAGGTTCTCTGTCATATGGATGCTAGCGACACTATCATATACGTGAGCCAAAAGGCGCAAACGGTCCCAGGCCATGGTAAGGCGACACCCGTGGGATACTATGCGTGAGGCCGCAATGTGATATGAGGTGTTACCGGCTAGATCGATGTGACTTGGAATCGGGATCCTGACAGTCTGCGATCTCTCTCTCCTCTCCATCGTCTAACCTTTAGACGCACGGGCACACACGAAGAGCGGCGCTAGCTTGGCATGGTGTTACTATAACAAAAAAGCTTGGAAAATAGAAGAATCGCCTAGAATAAGAGATGTTGTGGCTGGTCGAGACGGAGCTAACCACACCTATCCTCCGTGCCACGTTAGCATGATGAAGCTATGTGGCTAGTGGGGTGTTTTCAACCGACTGGTTGGGTCCCGAGGTCGAACCATAGGTACTATGTCTGATACAATATATTTTTACACGCACATTTTTCCTCCGTCCCGAGACGTGGCACACCCTACCGCGCGGTTTTAGGGTCCTCTAGGGTGGTGCACACATATATTCTTCCTTGCCGATACATGGGACGTCCTACCGTGCGTTTTCTGGGTCCTCCTCGGTCGTGGCGCCGAAGCAAGTGAATGGGTCGTCAAATCACGAAAGACCACCTTTCCCACCGAGTACATCAGTGAAGCACGGTGGCTAGCTAGTTGAGCTAGTGCGACCGATTAGCTAGGCCGCCACCACATTTGTTTTTAACCCCTTTTTTATCTCCTTGCTGGCAGGTAAATTTAAATACCCACTGCGGCGTTGCTCTGGTGTTTGGGTGCGATAGGATTTTTATTTTTTGATTAACGGGAGCAGGCGCCGCAGGATTTTTAATTTTTTGATTGACGGGAGTAGGTGCGGCAGCAATTAGTCACGATGACTCCGCTTGTAAAACCCACTGCTCCCTGATGTGAGTAGTCGTCGACTGGTGTTTTCCCATGGTGAAAACCAAAAGATTCCCCGCTACTCGGCTGGCTCCCTCTGCTTTCCCGTCGATTGCATTTCCTTTCAGCCGTTTTCGCCCCTTTGCTTCCTCTTCCCATTGCTTCTACCTGGTGCCATGGCGGTGTAGCAGATCACAAAGTCTGAGGTGAGGCGCCTGACACAGGAGCTCCAGGCGAAGGAGGCGGAGCTCAGGCCAAGGACGTGGAGCTCCGTGAGCTCAAGGAGGAGAGAAGTGCCATGCTCGTCCGTTATGTGCGGGAGTTCACGGAGCTACAAAAGCGGCAGGCGCCACCACAAAGATGCTCGAGGCGTCGAGGGCGTTGCTGCACAAAGCGGGAGATACGATAGGCTGTTAGGGGAGCCGGCAGGAGCGCGAGCGGCCCGATCGTGATGAGGTCCTGGATCGCCTCATCCATTTGGTGGACCAAGTTGCCACGCACGTGTTGCGGCTGTGTGATGCCTACCGTCATGCCAGCGCGACCATGCCGGCCGTTGGGCTAAACCCGTTCGACCACCCCGTCGACTTCAACGAGCTGCGGCTTCCTAACCTGGTCTCCTTCTTCACCTATATCTTTGAGGAGCTGAGCTGTCTCCGCGCGATGGTGGGGGCGGAGCTAGACAAGTAGGGGTTGTGGGTTGTCGTCACCGTTGCCGGGCGGATCCTCTCAGGACTCCGTCACCAGAATCCATTCTTTCCATTCGACGCTATCTTTGACGAGCTGGCCCCTGTCGACCGAGAGCGGGCTCTACGGGCGGTTGCACGCTGCATCACCAATGTTGTGCGCCTCGAGAAGCAGAGGCACTTCGGTCGTGTTTAGGCGTCCTCTGCATGGGCAAGTCCATGTCTCAGTGCAACGTGACCGTTTGATCAACCTCAGAGGGTGCAAATCAGTCACTGTAGCACAAAGTGTGTGGGTGTGTTTGGTTGCATTCTCATCTCAATATAGTTGTTCCTTCTTCGTGTATTTGTGTTAACCTACTAGTGTGGACTCATCCACCCTTCATGCACTCTGCCAAACACCCAAAGTTGGGTCGAGAAGGGAACTTTTGCTCCCATACTGTGCACCCTTCATACACCCTGGCTAACACTGATTCGTGCTTGATATGGTTCATGTTTCATGGAGTACTTTAGCATCGTACTCTCCATAAGCTGTGGACCTAGTTCTGTTAACATTGATCTCACCTTTCATTCTCGACCGGACATACTATGTTACATTATGTTTCATATAGTTGACATGCGCACAACATCATTTGTTATCGTCATATCTTACTACACTAGCAACAAGATTGTGTAGTACTGACGTATGAACCACTACACATGCCTAGTAGGAGGAGCTCTTTGTATGTTCAAGTGGCTATTCTATTTCGCACTCCTCCATCGTAAGAGTGGAAACGCTTGCTGTAATCATTTTTTTCTTCAAAAAAAGAACGGACACGCTCTACCATGTGGATCCTCCCTGATGGGCGCCGGGAACCTTGCTACTCACTTTCACTGATGTGTGGGACATCCAACATCGGGGTCCACCAGCCATGTACTAAATTACTCCATCATAGAGTGCCCAACTACACGGTAGACTACCCCGATCGAAGCGTCGCAGTAATGCCCAATGAGCCGTCAAATCACAAAACCCCCTCCTTTCCAACAGTAAGTTGGACGGACGAAGCAACCATCATCTCACTCTTCTCTCTCAGCTTCCTCTCTTGAAGAAAACCCCCACTCGCTTCTCCCTCATGTTGTTACTCATTTCTTCAAGAAACACCGACCTGCTTCTGCCATTGTTCTTCTCTCCCAAAGAAGGAAAGGTGAGCGCATCAATGGTGTTGATTCTGGCCAAGTCTTGTTCTTGCAACCCCAAGACTCATCCTATAACTCCCTCTTTGTTCTTCTTTTGGGTTTGTGATTATGGTTTCTTTTCTTTTATTTCTCTTTGATAGTTTCTTGATGGACGCTGGAGCACAGGCCGAAGTGATGTCTATAGCTCTGGCCAAAACTATTGAGGCTCATGGTATGAAGAAGTGCAAGCACCCCACCGAGACTACCGCAGACAAGCTCAAAGCCATCGCCCTGTCCAAGCCCCCCTTTCCAGGATCCCTCATTAAGCAAGTGTATGTAATATCTCTTCTTGATGATCTTTTTCTCGATCTTGATCGTGTTTTTTCATCTAACACGCAGTACTAGTACTAGTAGTACAACTTTCTAGGTGATCTTGCATGTTATTTTTGTGTGCCAAATGACGGTTCTAAATTCCTCTTTTGACCAAAACATGCGAGAGGTTGACACTGATTTCTTATAGATTACTTTCAACTACTTCATGAACATCAATGCTACCTTTGAGGAGGGTATATTTTCCTCTGTAACTTGTGTTATGGATATTGCAAGTAATCCCTCTGCTCTCATGCCTTTGAAGACATGTTCCAGTGTCTTTGTTCACTCATTTCTGTGCGTATATGTAGTCATATATGGAGTAAAATATCGAAAATCATCTTATATTTCTGAACGGAGGTAGTAATAAAATATTTGGTTTCTGTTTGAATTAGAACCAGGTCTGAAGGGGAGATGAAGTTCTCAAAGTGATGTGATGTGAACTGGAAGACCTAAGGATGAGTTCTACTGTTAAACTATCTAGTTGTTGTGTCCTTGTCGCCACGTGTCCTGAACTATTGTTTTCCTGTAGCATTGTTGTCAGGCGTGTTCTCGAGGCTATACTTGACCACAACAATTTCCTGGCTGTGCATTCGATTACAAAGGGTGTGGTTCTTGTAAAGCTCCCCGACAAATCTGATGCGGCCTGTCTTCATCATCATGTTTATGAGTGGAAAGACAATTCTATTAGGTTGTTCAAGGTTGACAAGATGGTGATGGTGACGGTAGACATCTCTCACGAAGTCCATGGCCTAGTCAGTTATGCGGGGTTCATCCCGTAGGTCGGTGGCAAGAAATAGTCTGCAGAGTTTAATTAGTGCAACTTTGCTTGTTTGTAGTAAGTACTATGATTCAGTACTTGATTTGTGTTTGTGAACCCTGTATTGTTTAGTACTGCCGCTTTTGGTGTGTGGTGAGTCCTGAGAACAGTCTATGTTAATGTCTATCCACTCAATTCAGTCTGTATATTTTGAAGTATCCAGATCATCTTTTTTGTGAGGACGGTTTATCAATTATGGTTACACTCCAATATCTGTATGCATTGCAGGGTTTATTGCACCCACCAGGATTTCCAATCCCAAGGATGTTCGGTCCATACGATTTGTCACGACCTTTGGACTGTCCTGCTTGTGGGAGTAGGTGGGGACCGCATGCCACGCGTAGTAGGACGATCAATCTTCTGTTTACTACTTCAACATAGTGATTTCCTGGTAAGGGTTCACTCGTGTCACATCAAGTAAATCTTATTGATTTACTGTCTAAATCTTATTGATTTAATGTCATGTTTTCTTTCTTTTGCTGCAATTTAACGATATAGGTTTGCCATGTGACATTCATCACAGAATAAACCGTTTGGTTTGCTCTACGATGGCCATTTTTGCAGGTTTCACTTCTAATGTCGTGTCAGTAAGGAAGGCACTGTCCATCAGCTATATTACTGAAAAAAATTGGATTAGTCTCTTGTCTGAGTACAAGCTAAATCCCTATGATGAACTGTCGTTTGGTTTAACAAACACGCCACAATTAGTCCTTCTCGCGTTTAAAAGAAATGAAGAAAAAGACTGGATCATGGTCATGGAGCCTAGTCAAGCTAGAAAGCTGATCATAGCAGACCAGACACGATCGCCGCTGCCTCGCACATCGGTACCACCTTCAGCAATGGATCAAGCACCCGTAGTTGCTGTAGCACTGACAGTGGCAGCAGCTCTGTCTCATCCAGCTGAGGATTGGGCACCGAGCGCGTCAATAGATCAGGCTGATCTATTGGAGGATCGAGCATCGACACCGGCACATGCTCTGACACCGGCACCTGCTCTAAAAGGAGCACCATCTCCGGCAGCAGCAGCAATGTCTGTTGGGTGTTGACTGGAACACCAGGTAGTCGGGGCTAGCATCATAGCCAAAGGCTTGGGTGAGCAACTCAGCAAGAAGGGGTGGAAAGCCAGCATGGTTGACGGAGCTGGTGTGGCTGTGAAACTTGGTAGTTTTGAGGGTGCTAGCGATGACCGGAGTGTTACTAGCTAGGCTTCTCTGCAGGGACATGGCTGAATGAGGAGTGAGCGATATGTCTAGCGGAAAGGGGGTTTTTATAGGCAGCTATGCGGGACATGCCCGCATGGTGTGGCCCCTTTCCCTTAATGGCGAAGGGCCAGCAGTGCGGCCGACCAGAAAGGATGTGGCTGCTATTCGTTCCACGGATAACTAGGCAGGGACAACAGGGTGAGGACGTGTTAGTCCCGACTGTGCCACCTATGGATTAACAGTGACCATGCCGGATGCGAGGGATGAGTCAAATCCTTAGGGTAATTATGGTTTAATGGTAGCGCTTATCTAAGACTAGGATAACCTACGCCAGCCTGGCTGCTCAGATACCATGTCTTGTGGCACCCCGATCCGCATGGAGCAGGGGGCCTTCGCACGTCAGCCTAGGATAACACCTAACGCACGACACGTCCATAATACAGCATTCCAGGTACAATAATATTCATCAAATACATGAGCATAATCTTACATCATTGATGAATACAATCATGTGGCATAGCCCTACGACTATTAAATTGCAGCGTAACTCTATTAAAATGGCGGCGGAAGTCTTGGTTTGACAGCATAACAACTCTGGCTGGGCTCCACAACTCTGGGCTCCACAACTCACAGGACTGGCAAGGTTACAACCTAGCACGACGAAACAAATGAACAATTATGCACGACCTACAAAACTGGCATGACACGCTAGGTCAGTACATTGAATGTACTTGCAAGACAACCAAATACATAGCATCCAAACAAGGAGAAGATAACGCGAGAACCGAGCGTATGCAACAACCTCCCTCATATCAATTACTAAACATGGCATGATAAAGATCAACTAAGCATGAACAATCATAGCATCTACTAACATGGCAGTAATCATGGCATAACAAAACATGCTTCTAACAGGGTAATAGCAAAACATAACATATCATCCAATCATGGCATAATTTAACATATAAATCAAAGCATGGCATGGCATCATGAAACTATGCTGAAAATACACTACCGAATATATCCAATGCAGACGTAGCAGGTTAACTTTATGCAACCATCTTCTGTTCTATCATGGTTCTTTAAATGCAAATAATGATATATTACTCATGCAAAGCAACCAAACTTGTGCACCGAGTCCCTCGGACTCTCTTACCAACGGGTTTCCTCGCAACCGGACGGTGATCTTTCCGGGGATCACAACCATGACCAACACTAGGTCTCAAACGGTGATCTTTCCGGCGATCACAACCATGACCAACACTTGGTCTCCAACACTCACTGAGACCTCGTCTCGTGATCATATCAAAACATTGTCATGACTTCTCACGACCATCTCATAGTCCAAGTCACCATATTCTTGTTATCACATCTTTATTTACCAACTCAATTATTTCAGGTTTATCCTCCATTTCGACCAAGACCTGATAGTGGGACCTACTACGAACTGTGTTGCTATTGATAGACTTTATATACACTTTGTAGAGGTAGCACACTGTACCCACACCACGGAACCCATTGCCTCGTCATCCCATTCGGGTGGACCAATGGCATTCTGACGAAACCGACCTACTGCCATGACTTTTCTCCCGGCTACTCTGACCCACTCCCAACTGGGCTAGTCCTTGGTGGCCCCGTGTCTACCAAAGACACAACGACCACCGTCGTGGTGAAAACGTCCCTCACGGGGACCAGTACCAAACATTTTAACAACGGGCACACAAGGTTATGTCCTCCTACCTGATCAGGGTAAGCATGCCCATAACCTTCCCTAGTTGGAGGCACCGGCGAGAGGCATGACCATAGATCGCATTAAGTCCTTCCCATAAGGCAAATGTGGCTGCACTGAAAAAAAGTTTGATTTGGTGGCACTATGACTCGATCCCATCAATGACGGAGGAGATTTGTTATTATTAAGTCATTTTAATTCCTTCTCCGTCATCATGAACATGAATGCAACAATGAGCATGCAGCATACAAATGCATGAACAAAATATTGAACTTCTCAAGTGCACAACTATAGCATAAAGAACATGACCATACCAAGTAATAGCATATCAACGGTGCATTACAATCCTCATAACATTTTATAACAATGACATGCAAATAAAGTAGAGTAGTGACATGGAATTATTAATAACAACATTCTAATTAGCATGGAAAATGATATCGTGCAAACACAAGCATGCATGAAAGGCGTAATAGAATAACTGCAGATGAAAACGATATGAAACAACTGTAACTACACACACACACACAAGGTGCAGCAAAGTCAACATGCAAGTTCGGGGCTCATGATAAGAGGTTGGCTTGCCTGGGTCAACAAATACTCCGGGAAGAAGTGTAGAACGATTGCAGAAAGATTTGCCGGAAACATTTCTCTCTCAGAGGGGGCTTTTTACGGGCAAGGGTAAAATGGTCATTTTTAGAATGTGGAAACATCAAGTAAATGGTACCATCAAAAAGGGCTCGACGAACAGAGAAATTGAGCGTTGGAATCACCTCATTCAGAGTTATGGGTAAAAAGATACGGACATTTAAAGCTCAGGGACTAGTCTGTGAAAATACTTCTACAAACAGGTTCCTGGTAGTTTAAAAAGAACGTGTCTTTTCTGAGAATACGTCTTCTAGAGGGGGAAAGGTATTACCGGCCGAAGGAGAGGAAAAAATAGGCTTTCTGAGATTGAAAGCGCACTTTCAAGAAATGCACTTTCGCACGGGGAAAACGACTTCGCGGCGGGGGCGCCGCCACTTATCCGACGTGGCACTAGGCCAGGCCCTTCGGTCGCCGACAAGTGGGGCCGCACGGGAAGGGGCCCGCCTGGCCTGGCTTCTTCTTCCTCCCGCTCGACGCACGCCTGGCCGAGGGGAGATGCCCGCCCCAAAGGCGCTCGCCGGCGTGTCCGGCCACGGTAGGCGACGAGCGACCTACCCCCGGGCTCAGGAGGAGGAGGAGGCGCACCCCGGGGTAGTCTCTATTTCTGGTGAGGAGCGCGGGAGAAGAAACAGTGGTGCACGCGGCGGAGAGGGGCTTCGTCCACCGGAGAAGATGGGGCTATGGTGGCGAAACGGAGAGGCTGAGGTCACGGGGAGACGCGCCAGACTCTAGGGGTTGCGGTGGTGGTGGAGGAACGGCGAGGAGAGCTCAGGGTCACCGAAATCGGGCGAGATCCGAGGCGGCAGCTATGGGGAAGGTGGTGGTCAGAGAAGGTCTCTAAGCTCGGGGAGAGGCTCGGGGAGGGTGTTGTGGACCGCGAGGATGCTCGGGGCATGCTTAAATAGCCACGGGAGGGCTCGACGGGGAGGGGAGGAGGTGGCACGCGACAGGTGACGTGTTCGCGCACCGGCGAGAGCGTAGTGTCGGCAGGCATGGCCAAAGCTCACGGGAAGCGGAGGGAAGGCGAGGAGGAGGGTGCGGACGAGCGCCAGAGGCTCACGGAATCGAGCAAAGCTCGCGGACGAACGGAGGAAGAGGACATCGGGGAGGAGGGCAACGATGCACAGGAGCGCACTGTTTCGGTCGTTGGCATGGCTCGCCAGAGAAGAAAACGAAGGGGGCCAGAGGTCCAGCGGGAAGAGGACGATGTGGGGGGAACTATTGGGCATTAATGGCGAGGCTAGAGCTGGTCGGATCAGCGCTGCCGACGAGAACAGTGGCTAGACCACCGTTTTGGCTGGCTGCCCTCGTGGTCACCACGGACAAGGCGTGCTCTGGAGTTTTTACTGATGCCAGCTCATGTCTACCGCATAGTCCTTTGTAACTTGAGTGTTACTACGGTAAAGAAACGGGCAGAGACAAACTAAGATGAGTAAACCGAGCTCTACAAGTTTGTTGTTGCAAACTTGGCAACATCCTAGAGATAAAACCAGAGAGGTCAAATAGTAAAATGGATGTCTGGTAGGCTTAGGGTAACAAGGACTACGGTCCGAGTATTTACCATAGTTGCTGTACAACTACCAAATTTGACCCAGAAGCTGAATCGGGAAGAAGCACTCACTAGGAGTGATGGGTTGAGCTGAAACTTGGCAAAGCCTGATGATTTGGGTATATAATGACGCTTTAAAAATTTCATACCAATTGGACTTGCGAAAATGGTACTTCCTTCACAGCTATCATTTCTGCCCAAAAACTTCAGAAAAAACCTTAGGGCAAATGGCTAGATTAAACGAGCCAAAAAATCTTGTGGAGATGGATCGTATAGATAGGAGAATGCCTGGGAATATTTTCAGCCATAATGGAGGAAGATAAAATGCATTTACTTCACAAACTGAAAAGTTGGACAGAAACCAAGAATTGCTCCTGTGCTCACATAGTTCAATGAAATGAACTGAATTTGGGTGGAGGCTAATGATTTGAGATATTTGAGTGGATGGAAAAGTTTCATCCTATTTGGAAACTCTATGAAGGTACTTCCTTCACAAAGTTGCATTCTGGTCAGAAACTTTGAAAAATAGCACAGGGAGCTATGTTGAATGGATTGAGCTCATATTTGGCATAGATGGCTTATTTATCAAGGTTAATCACCCTTCCAAATTGCAGCTCCATTGGAATTAGGAATGAATTTCTTCCTTTGCAAAATTTCAGAGAAGGCAGAAACTTGCATTGGATCATGTGCCAAAATTTTGAACTGGAGAACATGAGATGAGGGTGGAACTAGTGATTATATAGCAAGGACAAGGTCCACAATTTATGTGGGAATTTTCCCTGCTATAAAAATAGTGGTTCCTTTGGAAAATGGCAGAAATGCAATATTGGCATTAAATAGGAAAAGGCAATTTTCCTTATTTAATTATGGACAATATATTTGCTAGAGCTTGGATTAGGCATAATTATCAACTCCACCAATTCTCAGGAATTTAGGAGATGGCTAGCTATGCCTTTGGATTTTATTCCTCGGAAAAGCAAGAAAAGGAATAAATCACAATTCAAAAATATTGCATGGGACTTTGCAATATTTTTGCATATCCATGGTTCAGAAAGGTAGAATGGTCTCTGGGAACAATTGGAATGATCAACAGATCAAGGAAAATGATGGTTCCTTTGTAAGCACAAAGGGCATATCCAAATTCCAAAAAATTGGAATTAGGGTTTGAGAGGGTTTGAGATGATGCAAATGAGGTCTTGCCCACTGAAAAAGACATGAGCAAGGTTTTGAAAGGTTGAAATGACAAGAAATCTCAGAGTCATCCAACAAACATAGGAGAAAGATTTTGAAAATGAGTGCCAGGCAGGAATAACAGCACGAAAATTGATAACCCAGTTTTGGGGCTGTTACAATTTGCATGAAATTTGTGCCACTTGTCCTAACGAAGCCACTCGATAAGCTTTAGTTTGTAGGTGTGAGTGAACAATTCTGGTACCAATCCCACTATTCTTTCATCTCACATTGAGTGATACGAGATACATCATCAACGTTGGGAAAAGGTAGCTTGGTATTGTTTATCTCATTTCCTACTCACCTTAGCTCGAGTCTTGTGATGGATAGGCAAAGCACATCTTCTCCGGTCTACAACCACGATGATGAGTTCGATCCTATGAAGAACTTCATTGATGCCAAGATGGACAAGCAAATGGAGGAGCTCAAGGGCCTCATCAAGAACCGAAAGTGGTCTTCTTCATCTTCGAGAAGACGCACAAGTGCAAAGAATCCTGAGCTACCATCTTCGGCAAGTACACACAAGCATCGGCATCGACATGACCATGAAGAGCGAGCCTCATGACACACGTTGGCTGCTCTGCCAACCCCGTGCACACGGGCCCTCGACCCCCATGCACATGGGACCCCGTACACACGGCCTCCTGCATGGCCGTGCACACGGGCTCTACAGAACCGCGACATCAACTACAAGGTTGAGGCTTCTTCAACACCTTTGACATCTTCGTCAAGTGACTTCAAGGCATCTTTGCCTTCGGACATACGGCATCTTCGCCTACTCCATGAGCTCAAGTCCACTACTCCCTCGAGCTATTACGACTTTGACATCAACAACGAGATTCCATTCTTTGGGACTAATGTGCCATCTTTGGCCTTCAACAACGGCGACGACTACGAGACGGTTGAGCATGGGATTTTCCCTTCGACCACGGCGACATATGATGACTTGAGTGATTTTTGCCACCATATTGAGAGAGTGCGTGACTTCACCACTAGCCCCATATATGATGAGTTTCCCCAATTCCCATGTGAGGAGAGCCACCATCCCCACCACTTGAGTGAGATGAGTGACTCCACCATATGTGACATTGAGTGCACCTACCTTGAGGGAGTGAGTGAACCACCACATAGAGAGAGTGTGATAGTTGATAGGTCATGTGAGGCCACTTTCAACACTAACAAATTGATCTCTACCTCTATTGTGTATTCTCATTTGGTGCTAGGTCCCATATATGATGACGCGCCGATCCTCGACGGCTCCGTCCTTCCTTTGGACATGACGATGGCCATGGTGGAGTATGATGCACCACCCTCATGGTTCCATCCCGATGATGATGTTGACCACCATTTGGTCTTTCCCACCTCACCTACACCACATGAGTGGAATGAGAAAGGTAACATAGGTGAAGGTGATGCTCTTGTCCCACTAGTGGACGTTCTTGACATTGCTTGCTTACATGATGTTGATCCATCTATTACCATGCTTAATGCTACTATGATTTCTCCATGCGATGATTTACCCATTTATGATGAGTTTGATGATTTCCATGAGGAGTCTATTAGTTGTGATGCCATGTTACATAGGATTTCTTGTGAAAATTCTTTAGGTCACATCATGTTTGATGATCCGCTTAACTTGTCATATGATATGCATGAGATATCCCATATGTTATATTTGCAATCTCATCATAGTGACTATGCATATGCCATTAAAATAAACCCAAATTGCAGCTATGGTATAGATAACAAGCCCATGGTGATTGGCATTTGTTTTTCTTGTGATGATATGGATATGTTGGAAATTTGACCTAGAGGCAATAATAAAATTGTTATTATTATATTTCCTTGTTCATAATAATTGTCTATTGTTCATGCTATAATTTTGTTATCCGGAAATCGTAATACATGTGTGAATACATAGACCACAACATGTCCCTAGTGAGCCTCTAGTTGACTAACTCGTTGATCAATAGATGGTTACGATTTCCTGACTATGGACATTGGATGTCATTGATAATGGGATCACATCATTAGGAGAATGATTTGATGGCCAAGACCCAATCCTAAGCATAGCACAAGATTGTGTATTTTGTCTGCTAAAGCTTTTCTAAGGCAAGTATCTTTTCCTTAGACCATGAGATTGTGCAACTCCCGAATACTGTAGGAATACTTTGGGTGTGCCAAACGTCACAACGTAACTGGGTGACTATAAAGGTGCACTACGGGTATCTCTGAAAGTGTCTGTTGGGTTGGCACGAATCGAGACTGGGATTTGTCACTCCGTATGACGGACAGGTATCTCTGGGCCCACTAGGTAAGACATAATCGTAATGAGCTCAATGTGTCTAAGGGTTGGTCACGGGATGATGTGTTACGCAACGAGTAAAGTGACTTGTCGGTAACGAGATTGAACGAGGTATTGGGATACCAACGATCGAATCTCGGGCAAGTAACGTACCCATTGACATAGGGAATTGTATACGGGATTGCTTGAATCCTCTACATCGTGGTTCATCCGATGAGATCATCGTGGAACATGTGGGAGCCAACATGGGTATCCAGATTCAGCTGTTGGTTATTGGCCGGAGAGTTGTCTCGGTCATGTCTGCATGGTTCCCGAACCTGTAGGGTCTACACACTTAAGGTTCGATGACGCTAGGGTGTCACAACCCTAGAATTGTTTGCAATACTTGCATAAGAGAGCATCCATGCATCATGTCTAAATTCTGAAACTTGAATTGAGGTTAGTTGAAACCCTCAGAAATAATCAACGTTAAAAAAATCTTTTCAAATGAGTCCAAGGAAATGTTCCTGTTATTCTGTAAAAATATTGGCAAAAGGTAAAATTCAAACCAATAATTTTAGGAGACACAAATATTTATTTTTGGCCTTTTGAGTTAATCTAATAATTATTTGCATTGGATTATATTTGTTATATATTAAATATACATCCAACAATTCTGGAACTATTTATGTGGTTCTGGATATTTCATATCTAACCCCATAATTATTTTCAGAAGCTACAAAAATGATTTGGTCCCAGAACTAAATGAAAACAGACAGAAGAAATGGAAAATAGAAACTAAAATAGAAAATAAGAGAGAGAGTAAATTACCTGGCGCTGACCTGGCAGCCCACCTGGCCCAACTCCAGCTGGCCCAGCCCACCGCAGTCGCCACTGTTTTCAACTTCCTACCAATAGGCAGGAGGGCGTGTGCCCGACACGCGCCAGCACACGCGCGCCACCTCCTGCTTGCTGCCGCCTTCCCGACGTCGCCCTGGAGATGCCACGCACCTCTCTGCCTCTCTCTCGCTCTCTGGTTCTCTCCCTCCTTGCTCCTCTGCTTTCCTTCCCATGGTCGAGCATGCCCACCGCCACCGACACCGTGTCTAGAAGAACCGCCCCATCGCCCTACTCCTCCTCGCCGAGTCGCGCGGGTCGGTAAGCCCTACTTCTTCCTGAACGCCGCCGTCTTCTTCCGTGGGATCCGGCGATCACCGTCATCGCTCCGTCGTCTACAGGCCTTCCCCAAGCCCGCTGAATACTTCAATAGATGCGCTGTGAGGCCACGATCCTTTTCCCCCTAACCCCATGCTCGATTGCCTCCCCTAACCGCCCTAACCACCTTGCCGAGCGCTCCTCGCCGCCGGCCATGGCGCCGCCGCCGCCACAGCTACTGTAGCTCACGTCCGAGCCCATCAGCGCGCTCAGCACACTCCCAGGAGCACGTAGCACTCTTCGTCTTCTCCTCTTGTGCACCGTAGCATCGACACCGTCTGCGCCCGAACTCCGGCCACCGTGGAAACAGACACTATCGTCGATCTAGGTCGTCTCCGGCGACCCCACTAGCACCAGCCGACGCGGACGAGGCTCAGGGTTCCGACGGTGCCATCCGCGCCTCGAACCATGGCCTGTGCTGCGATTTCGCGCATCGCCGCCGTCTCGGACCTCGCTGACCATGGGCCCCAGCCCTTCTAATTACTTTAGTTAGGATTTAACTAAACCCTGGTTAGCACTGAGCCAATGACAGGTGGGCCACACCTGTCAGATTTGACCTGGACGGTCCTGTTGACCAGATGATGTCAGCATGAACTAATGCTGACGCAATATTTCGTTTTTGGAATCTAAATAAATCTTAAATGATTTATTATTTTCAGAAAATGCCCAAAACTTCTAAAAAATATAGAATTTCAACCGTAACTCCAAATGAAATAAATTATATATGAAAAATTATCAGAAAAAATCAAGGAATCCATCTGTACCATTTTCATGCATGTTAGAACAACCTAAGGCCACTGTTTAGGACAAATCAAATGAATGATATTTAAATAGCCACATGTGGAGTTTGAATTTGAACTTTGGGTTCAAACCAACTTCATTTAATAGTGTTGCTAGTTACATTAGCTCAATCAACAACATATTTCCATGTCATTATCATGCATCATGTTGTGCATTGCATTGATTGTGTTCCTTCTCTGTTGCCGGTGGTTGTCCCCTCTCGATAGACGTTGTACCGATGCTATGATCGTTGACACTCATGAAGACCCAATGATATCTTCAGAAGTGCTAGGCGAGCACAACCCCCTTGTTCATTCCGATACAAGCCCACTATCTCGCTCCTGCTCTCTTTTACTGCATTAGGAAAAAAACAATTCATCTGTTACTTGTTGCGGTAGTTTAACCCCTTATCCTCTGCATGACCTGTCATTGCCACAGTAAATAGATGAAACCCACTAGCATGAGTAGGAGTTGTTTGAGCCCTGATGTGCCTACTCATTCATGCTTGTTTTTCATGCCTGCTATTGCATAGAGTTGTGTCGGGGCTGATTCATCGGGAATGAATTGGAATGGTCATGAACATTTCCTACTGTGTGTGAGCTAAGTGTGTGAACATGATTTAGTAAAGGTAGCGGTGAGAGGCCATGTAGGAGTACATGGTGGGTTGTCTCATTGAAACCGTTCTTAGGAACTTAGTTCTGTGTCTGTGATCCATGAACACGATTCTTAATCACCCTAGTACTCTATCCAGGAGTTGCAACTAGTTTCTGGTGCTTGTAGGTTATGTGTTGGCGGCCGTGCATAGTACTGACCCTAGGGGTGGGCAATGATGCGGTAGATACACCGTGGCACGGTGTACTGGGAACCCGTTTGGTGTCTCGGGAACCCTGTTCACATCGTTCGGGGCCGTATGTGGAAACCTCGGCCGGACTCCTTGCAGATGGAACCTGGATAGGCAATAAATCTGGACTAGTGACTTGAGTGTTTAGGTAGGCCGTGGCCGACACCCTCGTTGGGCTTCCGCTTGAAGGTTGCCGAGTACATGTCGTGTAAACGATGGTAAGTGGTGGGAGCGTGTGTGAAGAAGTACACCCCTGCAGGGTTATCATTATCTATTCGAATAGACGGATTCCTCGGATATGGAAACTTGGACCCCTTGCATAGTTCATAGGCAAGTGGAAGTGGATACTCTAAAACTTGCAAGATAAGCGTGAGTGCTATGGATGGCCTTCTCGTAGGGAGACGGGAGCGGATCCATAGTGGTGTATTGATATGGTGAATATGTGGACTCATGTGCGCCACCTCAAAAGAGTTGCTTGCAGTCGTAGTTCAGGTTAGCCACTAAGTCAAAGCTGGCTTGCTGCAGTTAAACTCCACCCCCCCCTTGTTGATACCAATGCATATGTAGCTAGTTCTGATGTAAGTCTTGCTGAGTACTTTTGTACTCACGTTTTCTTAATTTATGTTTTCCAGAGAGACTTCAGTCTCGCTAGTAGTTCCGCTGGACTTCGACGTTTAGCTTGATACCTCAGCTACGATCTTGTGCCCACAGCAGGATCTAGTAGATAGTCAGGCTTCTTAGCCTTTTTCATTTGTAGATGTCTGTACTCAGACATGTTAAGCTTCCGCATGTGCTTGATTTGTATGCTATGATTGTTGGGTCATGAGACCCATGTTTGTAATATCTCGCTCCTCAAAGCCTAATGAATAAATACTTGAGTCGTAGAGTTATGTTGAGATGCCATGTTGAATTTGCACATATCGAGCATATTGTGCGTATGGTTGAAATGCTTGGTATGTGTGGGATCTGACAATCTAGTTGTTTATCCTTGGCAGCCTCTCTTATGGGGGAATGTAGTCTAGTGCCCCTTGAGCCATAGTAGTCCTCTACAGCCCGGGTTCACCGGAGTCCTGCTAGCCCAGCACTACTGCTCAAGACACTTGACTGGCCGGCATGTGTTTCACTTCGTTCCTATGTCTGTCCCTTCGGGGAAATGTCACGCGGTGACATCCGGAGTCCTGCCTAGCCTGCTACAGCCCGGGTTCCCTGGAGTCCTGTTAGCCTAGTGCTACAGCCTGGATTAACTCGCTGCTGACCGACATGCTCGATGTGATTCATGTATGCCTGTCCCCATAGGTTGGTGCCGCTTTGGGTTCACGACTAGCCATGTCGGCCCGGGTTCTCCATCATATGGATGCTAGCGACACTATCATATACGTGAGCCAAAAGGCGCAAACGGTCCCGGGCCATGGTCAGGCGACACCCGTGGGAATACCGTGCGTGAGGCCGCAAAGTGATATGAGGTGTTACCGGCTAGATCGATATGACTTGGAATCGGGTTCCTAACAGCTTTGGTATCAGAGCCTGACTGCCTGTAGGATTACCAAGCCAAACCGATCGAATTTGTGTCTAGAAATGCTTTAGTTATGTAGGGGAATTGATTGTGGAAGGGAACGTAAGGCTCTTTTTACTCCTTATACCTTATGCCCTTCTGATCTGAGTGTACCTCTTCTTTTCTACGGGGTTAAGAAATTAGGCCTTCTCATCTATCTATCAGGATGACGTGTTACTAATCTAGAGACTTATAGGATTGACGGATTTGATCCCCAGATCAGTTTCTACTACTTCGTGTGTTCATAGTCGGTTTCGGAATCTTGATATTGCGCTTCTGAGTGGTCATGCCACTATTTTGCAGGATGTCTAAAATCTTTTGAGCAATTACAACCGTTATGCTGTCTGAGTCATCCCAGGTTTCTAAATAGTCTGATGCATTTGCAAATCCCTTCTTTCCGTTCCCGATGTCCCTTTGGGCCAGTTCAACCACACTAACCATTCTGTTGAGGTACTCCATTGCCTTGACATATGTGTTGGAGCTATTACTATGACCATAGGTGTCTTAGAGGATCACCTAGTAATCTAGCCATGTTTTTTGTTCCAGTGTGATGATTCTAGCCATTTTTCTCGAAAGCATCCCGTGATGTTATTAGTTAATAGGTATTCTACTCCTGGGTTCTTGAACCCGAGATAGTGTTGATAGTGTTTGTTAGTTCCTTTAGGATATTAGTAACATTTGTGATAGTCCTCGAGGTCCGTGGTATTTCCTTCTTCCAAGTACCATGAACCATTAAGGAAGAAGTTCTTTGAACCAAAAGCTCACAATCAGAGTACTCTTGAGGAGTTCTGCATTCATAATTGTGATTCCGCCAGTTCTAGCTTCCTGCATGGGTTATCTGGAAGAAACCTGTTGAACTTGGTTCGACATATTAATCTATGCATCCACAACTCAGAAAGATATATGTCCTCTTGAGTTGTCCCTCTTCATTTGTATTCCGACCATCGTCTATCAATTGATAGTCAGGAGTAATTGTGAATCTGTGTTATCGATGCTTATTATTCTTGTGGTCCGTTAAGCCATTCTATTTCATAATGACTAGGAGAAACAAACTCCAGTACCTCATCCATATCCAGGATTGGGTCAAAGCAGTTGTAATCCGCAAATCAAATGCCAATCCAGCTCTTGGTTCTATTCTACTTTGGAGTATTACCATCTTTATATCAAGATTGTCATGGCAATTGCAGACCATCCTATGAACTCTTGATACAGTGGTACTTCTCGCCATCATTTTTCATTCCTCGGTCCCCAGGTTGTTGCAACCGGAATGACGACGAGTGAATTATGATGTGTGAAATGAATACTACTAGCAACTCCGTTGCTTTGTAGCTAATGGACAACAATTTCATCCTTAGCGTGTTGGTTATTGAATCATCATTCTAAGATTGATCGTGCTACCTAGTCCATATCTCCGGGTGCACCCATCGACCAATGAGATAGGATTTTGTCAATCCATCACTCTCTTTGTCCCATCGTCTTGCCCTGAAAAGCAAGAATTTTCTCGAGTTTAGTAACATATCGGTGGTTCGTGATTTTCCGAATATCTTCTCAGAAGTATCACCAGGTTGTTTTCCTGACTGTTATGTTGAGCTCGTGATCAAATTGGTTTTCTTGTAAGCCACCCTTTCTCTAAGAATCTGTGTCAGATACCGCGAGCTAGTTGGTTAAGCTAAACAACAACTTGGAGAGTTGGAAGATAAAAGCTTGTCTGACTTAGTTCATGTTAAGGGATATCTTTTGTGCTTGTGTGTGTCTGTGTTGAAGAAATATGATATCTCCATTGATTGGTCCTCGTGATCAGTTGTTGGATCTATTGCCTTGTCAAAACTTTGACTTGAGTACGGGCTATCGTCAAGTCAAATCAGAACCAACGATTTTCATAATGTTGTCTTACTCGTGGTTGATCCCTCGGCATACACCATTACATTCTTTGGTCTGACCAATGCTATCACTGTGTTCACATGATGGTGGAAGTCCAGTGATATGGAAATTCCGATGAGTTGCTGTTGAGCCCCTTAGCAGCATTTTGTCTCCCCCATGATTCATGTTGAACATCAACCTAGTGTTGAAAACTTGTAAGCAATGCCTTCGTGTCCCATTCATGAAGCATATGTTGGATGAAAGAAGTGACCTTCTCCAGTTCACGTGCATTTGGTGTAAGTTGCCGCCATGAATTTGAGAAAGGTTTGTTTTGTTTCCCTTGGAATCAGCCCAAATCAGTCATGCATACGTGCGAAGTATTCTATGGTTTGGTAGATAAATTACCTCCACTCCATATGTGTTCCTAGCACACCAAGCCACTGATTGGTTTGTTCAAGTAGAAGAAGTTCCTTCTTAAGAGCAAGACTTATACAAGGACTTCGATATCCTCGATGACGGTTCCCCATCTGAACTTGTTAGTGTATATTATAAGACTACCATGTGGTCATGCTTGTCTAGGACAGTGTGTTCACAGGTGTGTAGCAGAACCAGCTCATATTTTGGAGCTTGCTATCGTAGTTCCCTCCCCGAGAATCTTGCAACGTCATTTCGTCGATTTGTGTTGCAGACCTTCATTTCTCGTCCTAGACTTGATGAGTCTTATCCCGTTATCAACCGGATCTGAATCTCCGGCAGATATGATGGTTGAAACTTTTCCAAGACCTATGATGTAGGTCCCGACAAGGTTGATGTTCTGACCAACACAATTAGCCGGAAGATCTATCATTGTAGTATCTTGATTGAGCTATTTGACTATTTTCCTCCATGGGGATTTCGTTCGACTCATTCCAGAAGTTTCTCCTTAGGGATCCTTGTGCTCTCGGTTTCCTCGAGTATGTTATAACCTTTCCAAACAGTGGGCTCACTCCCTACTGTTGGGTCTCTTCCCAGTTACTAGAATCATTCCCAGCATTTGCCTTATATTCGCATCTTGCACCACCGTTGTTCCATCCTACCATGGGTCCCATCCATTTCCGATGATAAGCAAAAGTCATCCATTGCGTTGTCTTCAACAAGGTAGTCCACATCATTCATTCTAGTCCAAGTATGTCATTCCTTCAAACTCCTTCAGATGATCGATTGTGATTTGCCTTAGGCTGGTATAAAGAGTTTCAATGATCTTTGAATCAAAAGTAATTCTTTTTGCCACTTAAGGGAATAGTTCTACGAGTCACCTTCCATAAGGTGCTCCGTTATGGTATCATGGCAACTCAACTCCTCACTACGTTGACAACCTTTCACCACCCTCTTAGGTGTAGAATTGTGTAACGCCCTCGATGCGGCTATATCTCCCACGTGTCGAAGCACGACTTAGAGGCATAACCACATTGAAAGCAATGTCGCAAGTGAGGTAATCTTCACACAACCAATGTAATACATAAGGGAAAAAGATAGATAGTTGGTTTACAATCGCCACTTCACACAATTACATGAATAAAGCATTACATCATCCAAATAAAATCAAGGCCCGACTAGGAGCCAAAATAAAAGAAGACTGGGCTCCAGATCGACCCCGATCCCCGATCCCCGACCGACCCCAACTGGGCTCCACTACTAATCAACTAGAAACGAAACAACACAAAGGAAAAGATCTTCATCGAGCTCATCCTTGAGCTTGGTTGAGTCACCTGCTTGGTATCATCGGCACCTGCAAACTGGTTTTGGAAATAAACTATGAGTCACAGGGACTCAGCAATCTCACACCCTCACGATCAAGACTATTTAAGCTTATGGGTAAGATAAAGGTATGATGTGGAGCTGCAGCAAGTGACTAGCATATTTGGTGGCTAACCTATTCGTAAAAGAGAGCGAGAAGAGAAGGCAAAGCACGATCGAGAAATCTATGATCAAGAAGTGATCCTAGAACAACCTACGTCAAGCATAACTCCAACACCATGTTCACTTCCCGGACTCCGCCGAGAAGAGACCATCACGGTTACACACGCGGTTGGTGCATTTTAAATAAGATCAACTTCAAGTTTTCTACAACCGGACATTAACAAATTCCCATCTGCCCATAATCGCGGGATGACTTTCAAAAGTTCAAATCCCTGCAGGGGTGTCCCAACTTAGCCCAACACAAGCTCTCATGGTCAACGAAGGATATTCCTTCTCCCAAGATATTCCGATCAGACTCGGCATCCAGGTTACAAGACATTTCGACAATGGTAAAACAAGACCAGCAAAGCCACCCAGATGTGCCGACAAATCTCGATAGGAGCTGCACATATGTCGTTCTCAGGGCACACCGGATGAGCCAGACGTCGGGTAAGCCAACCCAGAGTTGCCCCTGGTAGCCTCGGACATCGCTTAGTTTGGACCAACACTTAGAGAAGCACTGGCCCGGGGGGGTTAAAATAAGATGACCCTTGAGCCGGCCGACCCAAGGGAAAGAAAAGGCTAGGTGGCAAATGCTAAAACCAATGTTGGGCCTTGCTGGAGGAGTTTTATTCAAGGCGAACTGTCAAGGGGTTCCCATTATAACCCAACCGCGCAAGGAACGCAAAATTCGGGAACATAACACCGATATGACAGAAACTAGGGCGGCAAGAGTTGAACAAAACACCAGGCATAAGACCGAGCCTTCCACCCTTTACCAAGTATATAGATGCATTAATTAAATAAGAGATATTGTGATAACCCAACAAAATATCCATGTTCCAACATGGAACACACTCCAATCTTCACCTACAACTAACAACGCTATAAGAGGGGCTGAGCAAAGTGGTAACATAGCCAAACAATGGTTTGTTAGGACAAAGTGGGTTAGAGGCTTGGTTTAACAATATGGGAGGCATGATAAGCAAGTGGTAGGTATCGTAGCATAGGCATAGCAAAAGAGCGAGCAACTAGCAAGCAAAGATAGAAGTGATTTCGAGGGTATGGTCATCTTGCCTGAGATCCCGCAAGGAAGAAGAACGAGTCCATGAAGAAGACAAACGGACGTAGTCAAACGAATCCTCACAACACGACGTTATCGGAACCAACCAGAAGAAGCAACACCGGAAAGAAGCAAACAATCATGGTAAACAACCATCACATAATCATGGCATGATGCACAATCAAGTATGATGCATGTCCGGTTTAATGAAGCATGGCATGGCAAAGTGCACAAACAATCCTACAAATTAAGTGGAGCTCAACATGCAACTCCGTTGCATACTGACGAAACACCACGACAAGTTATTTAGTTCGATCTTGTTTATGTACCCAACAATATTGAATGTTCTTGAACATGGCAAGAGGGTGAAGCAAAGAAAAACTACCTATCTACCCATGAGGTCGGGAACAACAAACAACAAATCGGGAAACTACTCATGTGCATATATTAGGTTAGGTCATGTTCTGCGCTAAACCATATTTTAGAGTTGGTTAACATGCAAAGCAATGTCACCATGATAAACTAGTCAAAATTCTACCACATTTACATATGAAGATTATTTAATTCGGAGCTACGGTTATTTAGTTATGACATAAATCACTTTAACATGGCATAGGAGCAAATTTAACCAAACAGCATTTTAAACATTTTAAACATAGATGAAAATGACATATTATGAAACTAGACGAAAAACTAAGCATTTTACATCTAAAGTTTGTTATAATCCGATGCACCGTTTGTGAGATATTAAATGCATGATGATGAAGTACTTTTCTGTAAAACTGGCACTCTCTGGGAAAAAGCTAAAATCGTAGAACCTAAAAAAACCCTATACAGGCCGAATCTGAATAGTGCACTGGGCGGCTGGGCTGCTCACCTAGCTGGGCTTAGCCCAGATCGGTGGAGGTGGGAGCTGGGCCGCAGACAACGGCGAAGGGGAGGTGGCCCAGGTGCGTGCGGTCGATCTGGAGTCGGTCAACGCGAGCGGCCGAGGCGCGCTCGTCCTTGACTGAAATGAAGCAGAGGCGAGGCATCGATGGATCTGGGTGGTGAAGGCTTCTCCCACCGTCGGACTTGACGGGTCGAGGTCGGGGAAGGCCCTGGCAACCCCGGCGTGACTTGGTGGCCTCTTGTGACTCCGGTAGCTCCAAGTGAAGGACTACGAGGAGGATGAAGGGGCACGCTGGTTGCTGCTGCTATTGGTCGGCGAAGACGAGCTCCGGCGGACGACGTCGCCGGCCGACAGCAGGGTCGACGGAGACATCTGGGTATGAGGGCTCCGGTCTCGTGGAAAAGGAACACGGGCACAAGGGGAAGGCAGCGGCGACGAGAGGCCAGCGGCGGCGCTCCTGTTCTCATCGGGGTCGAGCGAGGAAAACAACACGGTGATGCAGATCGGGCAAAGTGGCGCTCGGGCCCTGGATGGGCTCGGGTGGGCCTTGCGCGAGCCTGAGTGGGCCATGGCGGCGCGGGGAGACAGGGGAAAAGCGAGGAGAGGCCACATGGCCACCTGCGAGTGGCCACGGGCGGCTGCGGGCGGTGGCTGAGCCAATCTGGGCACTCCAAGTGGTGGGTGTGAGGTGGAGGGCGCCGAAAAATGAGGAGGAGGTGGTTGGATCTGGTTAGCGGCGCGGGCTTTGAGGTTGATGCGGCGGCTGGAGGTTTGGGGAGGGGCTAGGCTAGGTTTAGACCCGATTTGGAAGGGGAAAAGGTCTATTTATAGTAGGTGGGCAAGGATTAGGGTTTGGGGAGGGGCTTGCTCCGTTTTGGACCCTCGGATCGCGATCGTGCGGTCCGAAGCGGAGGGGGAACTAGGTGGTCTGAGAGCAGACAAGAGAAGAAGAGGCCCGGCGGAAGTCCCGGATTTCGAAAACGTCTGACGATTTGACCGACTATATTATCGCTATAGTTTAACGGTTGGGCTATCAAACGAACCCCGAATGCGATGAAACTTGACAGGCGGTCTATCTACACTATAATAAGACCGCACGCCAACTTTCAACCCAATCCAAGAACATTTTCCGGCCACTTATAAAATAGTATTTCAGACATGCCGAGGGCGCGTGCAAGTGTGGTCGGGCTCAGAACGAACAATGGAAAGAACGAGGAGACCGGGACGGATGCATGTTTTGAAAACTTGATGATGCAAAGCACATGATGCAACGAACCAAAACAAATCACCTGACAACACCCGGAAACATGGAAGGAATCTAAAGCTCCGGTCTTGGGGCGTTAACAACACTCCACCACTACGAGAGGATCTCATCCCGAGATCTAGGATGGCACCAGAGGGAAAACAGAAGAGGTAAAACTAAGTTGCTTCTTTGACAAATGAGTGAAACCAAAGAACCTTGAGAGGTAAACCCATTTTGAGAAAAGAAAACAACGGAGATGATCAAAGTTGAAAACACTCCGTTAGAAACAAATAACAAGGAACATTACGAGAACCTTGTAGGTTGAAAGGCAAAAGACAAGGATTGCAATAGACAAGAAGTACATGCAAACACTCCGGTAGAACGAGATGCACAAGGAACGATAAGGATCAATTACGACAACACTCCGGTTGGAAACGGAAGGTAAAGAATATGAGCTTGGCAAAATGAAAGCACTTGGATGAAGACTCCGGTTAGAAGAGGAATGAAAGACATAACACTCCGATTGAATTATGATAGAGAAGGGAAAAGAATGATATAATTTAGACAGCACTCCGCCTGTAAATGGAAGGAATTGGACATGATCTTGACAAAACAAGATGATGGGTCGAAGAGAGCAGCATCACAATGCCTCCGGAACAAATGAAAGAATGCAATGAAAAGAACAGAGAAGAAAACAACATGTTCTACCTCAAATGAATTTGAGAGAGCATCCTTAAAAAGAAGGATTTAACAGAGTTTTTGGGAAATCAGCAACGAAAAGAACAGGCTTTTTGAGGGCTTATGGAAAACATCTCAAGATCTTGAGGTGAAAACCTGGCATAAATGGAAACAAGATTGGATTGATATGAACAAGGAGACAAGAAACTTATTCCACCGGGAGGATAAATGAAGAACTTGGGTCATTTATAAGCACCATAAATAGCAACAATCCTTAGGGAAAGCTTTAGGTGAAATATAACCCAAGATAACTCCAACGAAGAGATTAATGGATTGAGAAGAGCTCATGCTAGAAGAGATTGATGGGTTTAACTATCTCATTCTTAACACCAAGTGAATCATGAAACATGAAATCAAATTATCAAGAATGGCATAATACCATCTCCAATGATACGGTAGAAAGGATTGCACTTCGGAATGCGAGATGAAGAAATGCTTGAGCTGCTTAGAAAAGAGTCTCAACGAACACTTCGAGAATGAATTAACTCCTTGATGAGCCTGTAACATACCAAAATTCTAAATTTTGGAATGTTATAATAAATAGATAGATTTGACTAATTGTTTGATTGATTGTCTGTAAGTGAGTGAATTCGAAACTTCTGAAAGTTAAATGAGAGGGAATGAAAGGACTTTCCCAAACTTTCATTTTTGCTTTCTGATCTCCATGAATTCAAATGCTTTTCAAACACAAAACCCTTGAGCGAAGATAACATGACTTCTTCCATTTAAAAATGAAAAGGGTGTTTGAAAAATAATTGAATTTCATTTGGAAATATTCCAATTCTGAAACTTTATGCGACTCAATGATTTTCACGAGAGAAGATAAAATGACTTCTTCAAATTATATGAAATATGAGTTGTGAGTTTCAAAGAATTAAATTCAAAGTTCTTTTGAATTTATTTTCAATTTGGAATGTTATGCACTAGACCATCATGCATATCTTATTGCATTTTGGTCGATCCTACAAATTTCACGCAACTCAAGGACCTTCGGAGAGAGTTGGAGATTTCGTTATTTTCTTATTTGAGAGTTTTCTCGGATTGGAAAAGAGGATCATTTGATTTATTTATTTCATCTTCAATTATTTTTCCGACGTCAAAAATATAAGAGAGGGAATAATATGACTTTCCCAAAAATGTAGGAAAAATGAAGATTTAATAAGCAGATCAAGTTTTCGATTTGCCGGAGTTTTATTTGCATTTTATTCGGATAGGGAAAAATGCGCGTTTTTGAAAATTTTATTTTAGGTCCGGAGAAAAGTTCATTTTGTTCGGCTCATTTTTAGGAGTCGGGGAAAATTTACTTTAGGTTTTTCAGAGTTCATTTAGATCTCTTTTTGTTTTTTTTTTCTGCGCGCTGAACCGTTTTTTTTTAAATCCTGCAGCGCCTTGGGCCAAAGGCCCAAGCCGCCAAGAGGCCCAAGCCACCAAGAGGCCAAAGCTAGCGCGCGCACCAGGGAGCCAGGAGCCGCCGCTTCCTTCTTTTGGCTAGTCCTAGTAGGACTCTTGTCCTATGTTCATTTATTCCGTATCTATTTCTAGATCTTTTCCTCTTGTTTCCTAATCCTAGTCTATTTCTTGTCCCCTACCCCAAGCAAAACCCTCCCCTCCCCAATATAAATACCCAAGCACCCCCCCTCTAAACACATCAAACCAAACCCCCTCTCCTCCCCAAGCCGCGC